>NC_142936.1:77015510-77028010 GCF_046866305.1 Octopus bimaculoides | reverse complement strand
TAATTTCACAGAGTAATACATACATGAAAGACGCATTCCATTGGGACACTTATGACCAGTAGGTAGTGATGTTATGCAAGCAAGATGAAGCCAATACCAATATTTTATTTAAAGGAAATAATGATGATGATGATGATGATGACTCATTTTACTATAGGTACAAAGCCTAGAATTTGGGAGTAGGGAATTAATTAATTACATTGACACCCACCACCAGTGCCCAACAGATACTTTTCTACCCAAAAAAAGATGAAAGGCAAAGTTGACCACGGCAGAATTTGAACTCAGAACATAAAGATGGAAGAAATTTTGCTAATCATTTTGTCCAGTGTGTTAACAGCTCTGCCAGTTCATCACCTTAAATCAATTATCTACTATAATAATACTCTTGTGTTTTTCTCTGTCACAACATATGAATAAGGAAGGAAGGGGTGATAGCAAACTGGTAGTGGAAACATTTCAACTCTGTGTGAGTATATGTGTGTGTATGTAGAAGGGAGGTATGTGAATGTGTGTGTGTGTGTGTGTAATGGAAGTGGGATGGTGGACCTTCAATGCTGAAAAGAAAAATCAAACAGCGTTTCAACTCTGTGTGAGTATATGTGTGTGTGTTTGTGCATGTACAAGGGAACTATGTGAATGTTTGTATGTGTGAACCAGTATTTTTTCAGTAACAAACAATGATCAATGTCACATCTCAAAAGACAACCACTAGATATCAAAGACAAGTGTATTAATTTGATTTACCATCCATATTTATATATAAAATATTACAACTAGCCATCATTTTTAATGGCACGGGGCCAGCTAGTAATATTAATAATGATTTCAAATTTTGTCACCAGAGCAGCAACTTCAGGGAAGGGGCTAAGTTGATTACATTGACCCCAGTGTTTCACTGGTACTTATTTTATCGACCCCGAAAAGATGAAAGGCAAAGTCATCTTCAGTGGAATTTGAACTCAGAACATAAAGACAGACAAAATGCTGCTAAGCATTTTGCCAAACATTCTAGCAATTCTTTTCCATTATAATACTACAGGCACAAGGCCTGAAACCTTGAGGGAGGGAGCTAGTTGATTACATCAACTCCAGTACTAGACTGGTACTTATGTCGTCAACCTTGAAAGGATGAAAAGTTGACCTCAATGAAATCTGAACTCAGAACATAATGACATGAAATGTTACTAAGCATTTTGTCCAACATGCTAATAGCAGCAGCAGCAGCAGCAACAACAACAACAACAATAGCTGCAACAGATTGACAATAATAGAAGCTAGAAGACCCAATTTAGTAGTAGACAAAGAGAACAAAAAGTGCCAGGTAATCGACTTTACAGTCCCAAATAATGAGAAAGTCAATATGGGAAGTATACAAAAAATAGCAAAGTCTCAGGACCTTGCCAGGTAAAAATGTATTCCTGTAGTTATAGGTGCATTAGGAGCTATCCCTAAAGATTTGATCAGATAGATAGAGGAAATAGGCATAAAACCCAGCTTAGTACAGTTCCAGAAAACAGTGTTATTAAGGACAGTGGGGACACATAGGAAGGTTCTTGGCGTCTAAGGTTACTTGTTGTAGCCTAATGTTAGGAATTTTCCTCTTCCAAAAGTTTAATCTACTGTGCATATATGAAAAAAAAAATAATAATAATAATAAGTATTACACAAATATAATACTATGAGAGAGAGGGTGAGGGAAGAGAGGGAGAGAGATATGCGTGGGTGGATTTTCACTTCATTCAACACAACAGCGTTTGTCATGCACAAAAGTAAAGTACTTCCTTAACATAAACAAACTGAAAGCTATTTTAAAACCTCAACAGGTTGTTTATACATTTCTACGGGGGAAGAGATTTCTCATGTGATTAAGCCATTTCCATTCAATAGCACACTGCTACGACCATGTCTCTTTTTTTTTTTTTTTTTTTTTTTTTTTTACAACTTCCATCTAAACTGATTGCTAACCAACAAAGCACCTCCCCCTCTCTCCCTCTCTCTCTCTCTCTCTCTCACCCTGTCTTTCTCTTCTGGTGTAAGCAAAATTAAAACAAAACATAATTATGTTTTATCACTCTGAAGTGAAAATTATATTGGATACTTTCCCAGCAGAGCTGTGTGATGTGGTCTTGATTTCAATCCCAATGCATTGCACCTTGGGCAAGTGTTTTCTATCTATTATTGCTATGCTACCAACTCATTCAACGCCTTGTGAATGGAAATGGTAAATGGAAACCATTCGGAAGTTCTCTTTACCTATGCTTTTTATGTGTGGGCAGCAGGAGGTGGGTGTTATTGTGTTTAATCTAACACATGGATACAACCAAAAAAGCTAAAACAGCCCTAAATTTGGACGGAACAACGATCACAACTATCACTTTCCGTAGCTGTTGTTCTAACTGTCACATGACATATACACTGGACAAAAGCTTTGACGTGACCTTCTCATGCAGCTATCATATGACCTTAATACATGAACGTAACGGAAAGCTGACCGAAAATTCCCTTACCTCACCACGTAACCATTCTCAACCAATCAATCTGATAGTGATCTGAGCCACATTCTTTCTATAAAAACAAATGATTTTCACAGCAACAATCTTTGTGGCATAGTTTCACATAACACATACCCTTTTGAAAATCAAATGTGAAACTGGCCACGCGTGTACATGCATGCATATGTGTGTGAGAGTAACTGTACAAATTCTCCTCATTTATTGATTTATTTACTTACTGAATGGCATAAAAGATAAACTATTTGAAAAATATGAACTATCCACGTGACATTGTAATTGTTTTTTATAATTTGTTCCAAAACTATCCAAGAAAATGCCATTATCATCAGCATATAAATTCACAACCCCTCAATCTGTAACTCTTTTGATGAGCGCTACTGAATAAAACTCTTGACTCACACTGTTACTTCTACTTGTGCCCAGCATCGCCTTTCTGGCACTTGTCCCCGTGGCATGTGTAAGGACTTTCGAGCGAGATCGTTGCCAGTGCCCCTGGACTGGCTCTTGTGCGGGTGGCACATAAAATACACCATCTTGAGCGTGGCCGTTGTCAGTATCGCCTGACTGGCCTTCGTGTGGGTGACACGTAAAAGCACCTACTACACTCTCGGAGTGGTTGGCATTAGGAAGGGCATCCAAATCAGATTGGAGCTTGGTGTAGCCTTTGGGTTCCACCAGTCCTCAGTCAAATCGTCCAACCCATGCTAGCATGGAAAGCGGACGTTAAACGATGATGATGATGATGATACAGGGTTATTCAAAAAGAATGAACCAATTTCATTACACAATATTTTAAGAAGGAAAAGCAATAGAAAACTCCAGCTAAGTCACAAGTATTTACTCACAACCAGCTTTTATTTCCTGTCTTACAAGTGTTCAATGTAGCCACCATCTGCAGCACAGGCAACATCAATGTGATAAGAGAATTTCTCCCAGACCCGTATCAGCATATCAAAAGCAAGTTCGTTATGGAATTAAAGAATAATCTTGCTTTGCTTCAGGCGATTCCAGAAGATATTGACATAGAAGGGAAATGGAAAAACTGTGATAAAGCATTCAGCCAGACAGCCAAAGAAGTACTCAGTGGATCATGATATGCTGATACGCGTCTGGGAGGAATTCTCTTATCGCATTGATGTTGCCCATGCTGCAGGTGGTAGCCACATTGAACACTTGTAAGACAGGAAATAAAAGTCGGAGATGTACTTGCATAGCAAGTGACCTGATCTGAGATCGTGTGCTGGAACGAAAACAATTGCAGCGTGGAAGGTGTTTATAAGCCATTTAAAATAACACAAAAAAGCCGTCAGATTCACTTCAACATTTAGATTTAATTTGTCAAAATATTTTCGTCGCTTTGAGACCGCGACCAGCAGCACAATTTTGTAAGTGAACAGGTTGCGGTCTCAAAGCGCCAAAAATATTTTGGCAAATTAAATTTAAATGTTGAAGTGAATCTAACAGATTCTGTGTGTTATTTTAAATGGCTTATAAACACCTTCCACGCTGCAAATAAAAGTTGATTGTGAGTAAATACTTATGACTTAGATGGAGTTTTCTATTGCTTTTCCTTCTTAAAATATTGCGTAATGAAAAAAGAATCCTAAGAGTATTCGTAAATCCCATCTTTTCACATACTGTCATGTGATATGGAACACCAAGAAACAAGCAAAAGCTTATCATTACTATAGAGACATTATCATTACTATAGAGACATTATCATTACTATAGAGACATTATCATTACTATAGAGACATTATCATTACTATAGAGACGTTATCATTACTATCATTACTATAGTGACATGGCTCTTTAAAACAACAATCTCACAACCTTTTTTTTTTGTCCCATGGACCAGTTTCATGCAAGACAATTTTTCCATGGGGCTGAGGAATCATACAGAAAAAAAAAACAATAATGTGCATGATCATAATCATCATCGTCGTCGTTTAACATCTGCCTTCCAGGTTGGCATGGGTTGGACGGTTTGACAGGAGCTGACCTGTCGACTAAAGGCGGCGCTCCAGCATGGCCACAGTCAAATGACTGAAACAAAAAAAAATTTTTTTTAAGTGTGCGTGTGTGTGTGTGCGCGCGCACAAGCACTTATTGTACATTTGGTGGAACAAGTGTTGCTTGGTTACAGGATTAACGGATTACCTACAAAGTAATCACTGGATCACTTCATTTCTACTGGTGATAATTGAACAGGAAGTGTCTGAGCAACTCAGACAGAATAATTACCACAAGGTATTTTTGTTGGATGCACTCAATTACTGATTTTCTCACATATGATTGTATGTGTATTAACACACACATGCACACACATGTACACACACACACACACACACACACAATGGCTGTCCACATGTATCAGAATAAAGCTACCACTGATTATTAAATGAATCATTCTTTCTAAAGTAACTCATTAAGCATGCTCGACTCTTACAAGTCTTTTAGTAAACCTCAAAAATAAAGCTACGTATGTGTACATCAGTATGTAAACGCACATTCCCACATTTAGTACTTTTTAAGTCCTCAATTGTGACCTTACTCCATCTTGTTTTACTTACTCTAGTTTTGTACATACTTTTGCAAACCTCACAAGCCATTTATGTACGTCTAGTTTCTTTAGTGACCACCTGATCACAGAGTGGGGTGCTTGTCAAAGGCCTGTTTCCTAGTAAACAAATTAAACAAATGCCAAACGTAGTGGTTTGCTCTTAGTTAAGTGTTTCTAAGATTCTATTGGAAATCTGCATCTGCTGTACCTCTTGCAGACAAAAAAACAAACTGCATTTCATCTATGCTCTTGATCTACTGTGCTAAGTCTCTCTCTCGTTTTCTGTCTTCTGTGTGTGTGTGTGTGTGTGTGTGTGTGTGTGTGTGTGTGTGTGTGTGTGTGTGTGTAAGACAGACAGACAGACAGACAGACAGACAGACAGACAGACAGACAGACAGACAGACAGACAGACAGACAGACAGACAGACAGACAGAAATACCTTCAGAGCTTGGTTCAATAATTCAATGCTGCTACAGTTTACTTTCTCTAAAGCATCTCCTTTGCTATATAACCTCATCATCATCGTTTAACATCTGCTTTCCATGCTGGCATGGGTTGGACGGTTTGACTGAAGACTGACAAGCCAGGAGGCTGCACCAGACTCCAATATGATCTGGCATGGTTTCTACAGCTGGATGCCCTTCCTAACGACAACCACTCCTGAGAGTGTAGTGGGTGCTTTTTACGTGCCACCAGCACAGGGGGCCAGTCAGGCAGCACTGGCATCAACGATGCTCGAATGGTGCTTTTTACATGCCACCGGCACGGGAGTCAGGCAGCACTGGGATCAACCACACTCAAATGGTGCTTTCATGTGCCACCGAAACAGGAGCCAATCAGGCAGCACTGGCATCAGCCACAACTACGATTTCATTTGATTCAATAGGTCTTCTCAAGCACAGCATATTGCCCGATGAATGAAGGGTACTTTTAAACAGGCCAGTTACGTGACACTGGCATCAACCACGGCTATGATCTCACTTGGCTTGCCGGGGTCTTCTCAAGCACAACATATCTCTAATGGTCTCATTGCCTCTGTGATAGCCAACATTCAAAGGTCATGCCTCATCACCTCATCCCATGTTTTCTTGGGTCTACCTCTTCTACAGGTTCTCACCACTTTTAGGGTGTGACACTTCTTCACACAGCTGTCCTCATCCATACGCAACACATGACCATACCAGCACAGTCGCCTCTCTCTTGCCCACCACATCTGATACGTTTTATGTCCAACTTTTCTCTCAGGGCACTTACGCTCGGTCATGTATGCACACTGGCATTACACATCCAGCAGAGCATACTAGCTTCATTTCTCTACACATGTCCTCAGCATATATATAATATTATTGTTGCTGTTGTTATTATTAGTTTTATTAATAATGATATATAAACTAATGTACATACAGAAATATATTTGAAATGTTGATTGATAAGATAGATACATATGGCACCTGAATGTCTATGTATAAATAAACCATACATAGATATATTAGTAAACCATATATCTAGACTCTGTCAGATACAATGTAATAAAATTATATAATTGACATTAAATTTTTTTTAACTATATCTTGCAAAAATAGAAACTAGTTTACTGAGATAAACTTCACTGAGCTATTCATGTTGTTTAATGTTTGTTTGAAAAAAATCAGGTTTTTATATTTTGAATACAAATCATAAGTGTCAATAGGCACCGGCGTAGCTTTGTGGTAAGAAGCATGCTTTCCAACCACATGGTTCCAAGTTCAGTTCCTCTGCATGGCACCTTGGGCAAGTGTCTTCAGCTGACCAAAGCCTTGTGAGTGGATTTAGTAGACAAAACTGAAAAAAGCCCATCGCGTGTGTGTGTATTTGTTCCCCACCACTGCTTAACAGCCTGTGTTGGTTCGTTTACATCCCCAGTTCAGCAAAAGAGACCGATGGAATAAGTACCAAGCTTTGAAGAATGTACCCCACAACATAGATTAGTAGTTAGCGACTTTGGGATCAAGGCAAAATGGGTGCCCAGAATTAGACAGGCTTGGAGAAGAAGGGTGTGGAAGCTTAAAGACCCTGCAAACGGACAGAGACTTAGAGACAAGTTACTTGAAGCATTTAACGAAATAGAAGGGGATATAGCATCATACAACGTGGAAGACAATTGGAGATTTCTGCGGGACAACCTGTTGAAAGCCACCGACCAGATTTGTGGGTGGTGTAAGGTCCCCTCCCAACCCAGAGTAACGTGGTGGTGGAACAAGGAGGTAGACAGGGCTATTAGACAAAAGAAACAGGCTTGGAAGGACTGGAAGAACGGTGGTAGCAGGGAATTGTACCAATGTGCCAGAAGGGAGGCTAGGCGACAGGTTTATTTAGCCAGAGGGGAAGCAGATAAGGAAAGATTTGCCAATGTTCTGCGCCGTGAGGACCAAAGACTCGAGGTATTTCGTGTTGCAAGACAGTGTAGGAGAGAGAATAGTGATGTTGTAGGAGAGAAATGTGTTCGCATGGATGATGGTACGCTTGCATTAAATGAGGATGCAAAGAAAGAGGTCTGGAGATGCCACTACGATAGATTGCTTAATAAAGAGAATGAATGGGAGAAAGAGAGCCTGCCTTATGTCGACCCAATAGAGGGACCAGCTATCCGAGTTGATAGTACCAGGGTAGATAAAGCAATTAAGAGTATGAAGACCGGGAAAGCCCCCGGCCCATCAGGAATCACTGCAGAGATGCTCAAAATATCTGGCAGTGTTGGCTATAGCCTAGTCACCCGTATTACGAACCAGGTGATACACGAAGGAGTCATACCCTATGACTGGTGTAGCAGCATCATAGTCAACTGCTACAAAGGTAAAGGGGACGCTTTAGATACAAATAATTACAGAGGCATCAAGCTGTTAGATCAGGTTATGAAAGTTACAGAGAGGGTCATAGCCCAACTAATTAGGGAGCAAATCAATTTAGATGAGATGCAGTTTGGGTTCGTGCCAGGTAAAAGCACTACTGATGCCTTATTTCTAGTGAGACAGTTGCAAGAGAAATACCTAGCTAAGGATAAACCTCTGTACCTGGCTTTCGTTGACATGGAGAAAGCCTTTGACAGGGTCCCCCGATCCCTTATCTGGTGGTCAATGAGGAAACTTGGGATAGAAGAATGGTTAGTGAGAGCTGTGCGAGCCATGTACAGAGATGCTGCCAGTAAGGTGAGGGTTGGAAATGAGTACAGCAATGAATTCCGGGTAGAGGTAGGGGTCCACCAAGGTTCCGTCCTCAGCCCCCTATTATTTACCATAGTCCTCCAGGCAATCACAGAGGAGTTCAAGACAGGTTGCCCCTGGGAGCTCCTCTATGCTGATGACCTTGCCCTAATTGCGGAGTCACTATCAGAACTAGAGGAGAAGTTTCAGGTGTGGAAGCAAGGTCTAGAATTGAAGGGCCTTAGAGTCAACCTAGCTAAAACCAAAATCCTAATAAGTAGGAAGGTAGATAAAACACAAACCCCTTCAGGTAGATGGCCCTGCTCAGTATGTAGAAAAGGAGTAGGTAGTAACTCTATAAGATGTACCCGGTGCAAGCTATGGACACATAAGAGGTGCAGCAACATCAAAGGCAGGTTAACTAGCAAGTTAGTTTTTGTTTGTGGCAGATGTTCAGGTGCAATAAAGACTGCAAACAAACAGGAAACAACTTCTATCTCATTCCAGGGTGAAAAACTAGAGGTAGTCGATAGCTTCCGCTATCTGGGCGACCAAGTTAGTAGTGGGGGTGGGTGCGCTGAAAGTGTAGCTGCTAGAATAAGAATAGCCTGGGCAAAGTTTAGAGAGCTCTTACCCCTGCTGGCGACAAAGGGACTCTCACTCAGAGTAAAAGGCAGACTGTATGACGCATGCGTACGAACAACCATGCTACATGGCAGTGAAACATGGGCTGTAACTGCTGAGGACATACGTAAGCTCGCAAGGAATGAAGCCAGTATGCTCCGTTGGATGTGTAATGTCAATGTGAATACCCGTCAGAGTGTAAGTATCTTGAGAGAAAAGCTGAACATTAGAAGCATCAGTTGTGGCGTGCAAGAGAGACGATTGCGCTGGTATGGACATGTGGTGAGAATGGAGGAGGATAGCTGCGTGAAAAAGTGCCACACCCTAACAGTTGAGGGAACCCGTGGAAGAGGTAGGCCCAGGAAGACCTGGGCTGAGGTGGTGAGGCAAGACCTTCGTACATTGGGCCTCACCGAGGCGATGACTACGGACCGAGACCTTTGGAAATGGGCTGTGCGTGAGAAGACCCGGCAAGCCAAGTAAGATCGTTGCCAGTGCCCCTGGACTGGTTCTTGTGCGGTTGGCACATGAGATGCACCATTTTGAGCGTGGCCGTTGCCAGTACCGCCTGACTGGCTCCTGTAGGATTTTCGAGCGAGATCGTTGCCAGTGCCCCTGGACTGGCTTGTGCGGGTGGCACATAAAAGACACCATTTCGAGCGTGGCCGTTTTCGTGCGGGTGACACGTAAAAGCACCCACTACACTCTCTGAGTGGTTGGCGTTAGGAAGGGCATCCAGCTGTAGAAACTCTGCCAAATCAGACTGGAGCCTGGTGTTGCCATCCGGTTTCACCAGTCCTCAGTCAAATCGTCCAACCCATGCTAGCATGGAAAGCGGACGTTAAACGATGATGATGAATACTGGGGGGGGGGGGGTCAGTTCATTTAACTAAAAACCCTTCAAGGTTGTGCCTCAGCATGGTCGCAGTCTAGTGCATGAAACAAGTAAAAGATAAAAGATCTATTATGTTGGCTCTCTACTATGGTATCTGAAGCATTAAATGGATAACAGACTTCTTTCTGGCAAGCATGCTAGCCTACACATCAGCTAGCTAGCTTTCCCACGCAAAAATAAAATGCTTGTTATTTATTTCACACCAAAAGGTGCTACAAGTTAATATATTCACAAATCTAGCCCACATGGGTCTAGCATGCCTTTTAGTCTACTTGGATTCATGTAATGTTAAACAGATAAGTTTAGACTGACATGCTGCCCCCTGGGATATCATGCCAGTCTATTGTAGTTTTGAATTTCCTAAAAGATCTGGTAGATGCTGCCAACAGCTAGTGGAGCAGAACCAGTGCTTCTAAATAAAGTTATTTAGTTCATGAATGCAATGAAATGTTGCCCTCTTATGGATTTGAACATCAGGAGTCACACTCATCAGCAAGCAATTCAATGCCCTCTCTCCTCTTCTATTTTCTTTACTGCTCTGCTAATTGAAAGATGATCAGTCACAAACGAACAGCAACTAAACTAGCCTTAATAAAATTCGAGATGCCATCTGAATAATTAACGACAGTTAAGTGAGTGACAATGATATATTTAAATGCAGAGAATACAGTAGGAGAACCAAAACAGAATCAAATAACCAATAAGAGGAAAATAATATGCGATGACTGAATATTAAATATCTAAATGACTAAGATGAGTAACTGTTAATATGATCGCAAAGTTTTCTGACTGTGTTATATATACCCAGAGATAGAATACAGTTTTTAATTCAGAATAAAGGTGCAAAACACACACACACACACACACACACACACACACACACACACACAAACGCACAACACAACTACAAAACCTTGCTTGAAATTCACAGAAAACACACACAGAGACATACACACGCATGCACACATCAGGAAAATATTAAGAATGCATGATGGGTTGGTTATATCAATACACAGAGTTATAAATAAATATATATATATATATATATCGATCTGGACGCTGGGCCTTACTGAGGAAATGGCAAGGGACTGGGAGATGTAGCGATTTGTTGTACTTGATAAGACACATCAAGCAAAGCAAAAATCGCTGTCTTCCACATGTACAGGCTTGTCCTTTCAGATGCCAGTGTCGCTTAAAAAGCACCCATGCTGGTATGACATTAATGCACCCGTACCAGGGACATGTAGAAAGCACCCAGCACACTCTGTTAGGTGGCTGAGGTTAGGAAGGGCATCCAGCCATAACAACCATACCACAAAAGACAGTTGAAATCTGGACAGCTCCCTCCTAGCCAGCTCCATGTCAAACCGTCCAAACCCGTCAAACCGTCCAAACCCGTCAAACCGTCCAAACCCGTCAAACCGTCCAAACCCGTTAAACCGTCCAAACCCGTCAAACCGTCCAAACCCGTCAAACCGTCCAAACCCGTCAAACCGTCCAAACCCGTCAAACCGTCCAAACCCGTCAAACCGTCCAACCAAACCGTCCAGCCAGCATAGAAAGCAGATGTTAAACAATGATGATGATGATGACATTGTACATGCATGAAAAACAAAACTACAGATGTTTAACTCTTTTGATACCAACCTGCCTGAGATCACATCCTGGTTCTATGATACAAACTTTCTGTTTAAGAGTCATTTAAATTCAAAACCTTCCACAAGAATTTCATGTTAATTTATATTCCAAACACCAGCTTAATAATGAAAAAGCTATATTCTTTTACCGTTTATCTTTTACTTGTTCCAATCATTAGACTGTGCCCATGCTGGGGCACCCATTTTGAAGTTTTTTTATGTTTGTTTTTTTTGTTTTTTAGTCGAATAAATCAACCCAACAACTTACTTTTTTTGTTTAAAAAAAAAACTGGTACTTATTCTATCAGTCTCTTTTGCCATACCACTATGTTACAAAGATATAAACACACCTGCATCAGTTGTCAAGCAGTGAGGACATGGGCAAACACACACACACACACACACACTCACACACTCACTCACGCACACTCACACAACAGGTTCTTTCAGTTTCCATCTCCCAAATCCATTCACAAGGCTTTGGTTGGCCCAAGGCTATATAGTAACTCCTTAACCACACAGCCAAGCTAAGACAAACCTATCAATCATCCATTCATGCATGCATGCATTGTGATTATCTCTGTGGTTGGCGTTAGGAAGGGCATCCAGCTGTAGAAACTCTGCCAAATCAGACTGGAGCCTGATGCAGCCATCTGGTTCACCAGTCCTCAGTCAAATCGTCCAACCCATGCTAGCATGGAAAGCGGACGTTAAACGATGATGATGATGATGAGATCTAATAAGATTAAAACATATCCATTGTTTTTATCAGATGGTTTTAAAAGAAAGATCTACCCCTAACTGCATTGTATTTAATTGTATTAGCTGATATTACCAGAGTAAAAGCACCCAGACAGAATTACCATAGGACTAATGAAGTAACTAACTTACTAAAAACACCTTTTCACATGCTGAAATCTTATATTATCCTCCATGCTCATTTGTTTGTTTTACATCTGTTTTTCTTTGCTAGCATGGGTTAGATGAGTACTTATTCTTATCATCAACCCTTTCCCCCGTTTCACAAGTAAAGGCATTTTTGTTCCACTACTTCAAAAATACAGAGTTCCAGGACATGGTGTTCA
>NC_142936.1:77008313-77013313 GCF_046866305.1 Octopus bimaculoides | reverse complement strand
TCGTTCAACTAAAACCTCTTCAAGGCAGTGCCCCAGCATGACCACAGTCTAATGACTGAAACAAGTAAAAGACAGCAGATCAAAGCAATTCTAATTCAATTCTTCAAAACTGGATGCATGGCTAAACAGAAGTTTTCTTTGCCTTTGAAAGATCCAATTCCATTGCACAGCACTTTGAGCAAGGGTAAGTGCCTTTTACCACGGTCCTCCACCATCATCACCACCACATAGCCTTGAGTCAACCCAAATCTTCTAATTGAGAGCAAGTAGGAAGAAACTATACAGAAACCTGTCAGACAATAGTTGTTCTCTGTTGGTTAATCCATTAATTAATCCATCTCGACTGGTTTTACACTTATACATGGCCCTTTGGTGTGTTTAACTTTTAATTAATCCATCAATTAATTAATCCATTAATTAATCCAGCTAACTGGTTTAACACTAATACATAGCCCTTTAGTGTGTTTAGCTTTTAATTATCCGTTAATTAATCCATATCAACTGGTTTTACACTAATACAAGGTCCTTTGGTGTGTTTAGCTTTCAGACCAGGTCTTTGATGTCTGGCATGAAGATAATTCGATGCGGTGATGCACAGCTTCCCTTTACAGCAACTTCATAAGCCATCACTTATAGATCTTTCTTCTTTCACAAGTCCTCGAGGCCCTGCACATACCACAGATGCTCTTCTTTTTCTCCTCTGACTAATTATACAGGGTTTCAAATTCTGGCACAAGACCAGCAATTTTAGGGGGAGGAGGAGAGCAAGTCGATCATATCAACCCCTGTGCTCAACCAATACTTTATTTCATCAACCCCCAACAGGATCAGAAGTAAAGTTGACCTTGGTAGCATTTGAACTCAGAACATAGAGTCAAAGAAAACTCCACTAAGCATAAGCGCGCAGGTGTGGCTGTGTGGTAAGAAGCTTGCTTCCCAACCTCATGGTTCCAGGTACATGGCACCTAGGGCAAGTGTCTTCTACTATAGCCTCAAGCTGACCAAAGCCTTGTTGAGTGGATTTGGTAGGCGGAAACTGAAAGAAGCCCACTGTGTGTGTGTGTATGTATGTCTTTGTTTGTAACTCCCCCCACTCCCCGCCACTACTGCTTGACAAATGTTGTTGGCATGTTTACATCCCCATAACCTAGCAGTTCGGCAAGAGACCGACAGAATAAGTACTCGGCATTTAAAAAAAAAAAAAAGTCCTGTGGTCAATTTGTTTTACTAAAACCCTTCAAGGTGGTGCTCCAGCATGGCTACAGTCAAATGACTGAAACAAGTAAAAGAAAAACAAAAAGCATTTTGTCTAGCCTGCTTAAAGTTCTTCCACTTCAACTCGTGTATAAATCAAAAGCTAAAGGATACATTCTGATTTCAATAAGATTTGAACTGAGCTGAGACCCCCTTCGGTCATGACTGACCATGGGATTGCACCTAGAAAGTTACCCTCTCAGGCACAAGTCCGGGCAAGGTTGTTTATGGAAGACCAGCAGTCGCCCATGCATACCGGCCTCCCCTCTCCACGCCACCAGTGTTATCCAAGGGAAAGGCAAAGGGGCCGATACAGCTTGGCACCTGTGACGTCGCAACTCATTTCTACAGCTGAGTGAACTGGAGCAACGTGAAATAAAGTGTCTTGCTCAAGAACACAACACGCAGCCCGGTCCAGGATTCGAGCTCACAACCTCGCGAGCATAAGCTCGATGCTCTAACCACTGAGCCATGCGCCTTTACTGGACTACAGTTAGGTTACAGCAAAAGGGTGACTCTGGCATTGTATTACATCGAAGTTCTCCATCACTCCTGGATAGATACATAGTCAATGTGAGCCAGCAAAGGAGCTGTAAGTGGTCTCTCAACCTGCTAGAAAGAGCAGCCCCACACCCGCCCCTGGCCAAAGGCAAGATATCTTGGATGCTGCAGTCCTAGATACACTGCATCTGAATAACAGATGTGATGGTCATGCATGGCTGGAATGGTATCCATCGTAAGTTAGCTCAATTTGAGTGATATAAAGACTAAACTACTACTACTATGATGATGATGATGATGATGATGATGATGATGATGATAACAACAACAACAACATCAGTAATTAGCTTTTATTAGTACTAAAACTATACTACCACTACTACTACTACTACTACATTACTGTACTAGTGCAACTGTTTTACAACTACTACTGCTACTACTACAACTACTGCTGCTGCTGCTCCTCTTGCTGCTACTACTACTACTACGATGATGACAACAACAATGACAGCAATTTGCTTTTATTAGTACTAATACTATACTATGACTAATACTATTACTATAACTACTACTACATTATTGTACTAGTACAACTGTTTTATTACAATTACTACTGTTGCTACTACTACAACTGCTGCTATTGTACTACTACCACTGTACTACTACTACTGGTGCAGATGTAGTTTAATCAACAGGATTAAGAAGATTACTCTAGTTTGTATCTACTGTCAATAACATTTAATTTCTAAGGAATTGGTGGTGGAGGTAAAGAGAAGGAGAGAACAAACCAATCACTAATGAGGTTTGGAAAAAAAAAGATTTATTTTGTTATGACAGGTAATTGACAGGGAGGAGAGACCAATCATGGAAGGGGGTTCGGAGAATGGTATTACGCTAAGGTTGGTAATTCGGCAGGGCAAACTGAGGATGTAGTGCAATAATACATACTGCATCAAGTGTTTTCGGTCCCAAAATGCACAGGAGATACTATTCAGCACAAAAGAAACAGCTCTGACGAAGCATGAGCAGAAAATTTTTAGGTCTTTTAGCAGCAACCTGATCATGGTGAAAGAAAGAAAGAAAGAACAATAGAGAGGTATGGTTGAGCATAGTGACACCAGTATGTGAATGATATTTTGAATTACTGCACCGCCTGGAAAGATAAAAAGCAGCATTGGCCTCTGCAAGATTTGAATTCAGAACATAAAGAGAAACAACAGAATGACTAAATATAGAAAGGCAATTTGACCCCTGCTCTACCAATTCTGTCAAACCATTATTGCCCATTTTTTGTTAGGAAAAAATAAAGGTTTCTTACATAGGCACAAAGTCACAAATCTGGAAGCTTAGTCAATTATCTCCACCCTAGTGCTTAACTGGTACTTTATTTATTTACACACACATACAGTGTGTCCCAAAAATATATACACATTTTAACAGCTTGATAAGTCAATTTTAATTTTATTTTTTTTTAGATTTAGCCTATTAGAAAGAATGAAGGAAGCCATATTAAGCTCTGAACAAAGGAAATATATCCTAAAGTGCTTCTGGTATTTTGAAAATCCAGTTGAAGCACGAAGACAGTTTAGGAGAGAGGGTTTCAAACAGATTCATTTATGCAACTTACTGCCACTTGAATAAGAGATAAGTTTGAAGCAAAAGGTACTGTTCAGAATGTCCACAAGATATCTTCTGGAACCACAGACATCAATAATACCCACAAAGCCAAGAAAAAGTACAAAAAATGTATTGCCAGAATTCAAGTAAATGTGTGTAGTGAGTCCAAGAGATAGGAATTTCAGAATCAGCTGTGCATTGCATTTCAAACTGTTGACATTGGAAAGGTTACATTCCAAAAATAATCCAAGCTCTCAATGAAGATGAACCAGATAAAAGAGTGGAGTCTTGCAAGCGGTACTTGACGTGACATGAAGAAGATAGAGGTACACTTTCTAACAATGATTGTTTGGTTACATTTAAATTAAATGGCTCAATCAACCACAATTGCTCCTACTGGAAACCTGAGAATCCACCTTATGAAGAAGGACCATCATGTTAATTAACTAGGAGTAAAGAGTATGGTGCAGCTTATCATCAAAAGGATTAATTGGACCATTCTTTATTTTTACACTAGTATAACTGGTTTTCGATTATTTAAACTTGCTATGACAGTCTATGATGCTAAGGATTCAAGAGGACTTTAAAGATGTCATGTTTTATTTCCAGCAAGATTGAGCACTCCCTTACTACCACAGCAATGTCAGAGCCTACCTTGAAACTTTGAGAAAAAGTTCAACAGAAAACCGTCCATGTTCACCACTCTTCATACCACTAGAGTTTATTTTTATAGAGCTGCTTAACAGATAAAGCTTACAATACAAAACCACCAACAGTTGACAAACTGAAGACAACTATTGAACAAGAATGCATAAAGACCGAATGAAATGTTGCTTGATATCTGCAATTCCATTCATCATCATCATCATCATTTAACATCTGTTTTCTATGCTGACATGGGTTGGATACTTGACAGGAGCTGGGAAGGCCAGAGACAGCACAAGGCTCCAATTGTCTGTTTCAGCTTGGCTTCTACAGCTGGATGCCCTTCTTAATGCCAACCACTTTACAGTGTATACAGACCAACACTATCATCAGTTTGAAAACACACAATTCATAAAAAAATTAATTTCTGTCAGTAGAGTCTAATTAATTTTGAAAATGAAATCTATTCTGATGAAAAAAAAAATGACTTTGTAATCATTCATTGTGCATGTGTATCCATTTTTGGGGTAGCAGGGATACACATCTCATGTGTGTGTGTGTGTGTGTGTGTGTGTGTGTGCATGATTATTTTATTATCACAATTTAATGTCTACTTTTCTATCCTTGCATAGAGTTTATCTGACGCAGATTTTCTAGGGCCAGATGCCCTTGCTGTTGCTAACCCTCACCTGTTTTTCAGGTGAAATAATATTCCCTGCATGGTCAGACATGTTCTTGCAGAATATTGGAAATAAATGACACTGCTTGTTAGACAGAGACACTTATTTACAACTATCACACAACATCAAGACAAGGAAACACACACACACACACACAATGGGCTTCTTTCAGTTTCCATCTACCAAATCCATTTTCAAAGCTTTGGTTGACCTGAGGTTAGAACAGAAAACACTTGCCCAAGGTGCCACACTGTGGAACTGAACAAAAAAACCATGAAATCAGGATGCAAACTTCTTACCACA
>NC_142936.1:76993313-77003313 GCF_046866305.1 Octopus bimaculoides | reverse complement strand
ATACAGAAAATTGCACTACTGGGTACTGCACACATTCTACGCAAAACACTTTCAATACAGTAAACATAAGAGCACCACAGCAAACCACAGCACATACCCAAGGCGCACAGAGCTGCGCTCGGTAGTGAAGTGAAAGCACGTTATAAAAATAAAACTACTGAATAATAATAATAATAATAATAATAATAATGTGGGTCTTGCCTGCAAGGTCATGCACTGTTTATCTTGATACGAGATCACCATGTCGTGCACATATGGTTGTGATGCATGTGCCTAGTGTACTCTTCTCAGACGGGTAGTCATGATGGGTATACTGGGCTTCTTATATTTTGCCCCAGTGTCACTTTGATGGCATATACTGCTCTCTCACTCAATAATAATAATAATAATAATAATAATAATAATAATAATAGAACTTCTAACTTGTAGTCTCTTGAGGTCTCTGGGTGAGACTCAGAGCCAACTTGTACAAATGTAAAGCAAAAGTCGGAAAACCATCTTAATCCCCAAATCCACGGAAACGGAGAAACCACAAAACTATAGACCTATAACCTGTCTCCCTACGATCTACAAAGCCTTTACTGCAATAATATTGCAGAGAGTGAGTAAACACCTGGAAAATAACAACCTGTTACCAGAAGAGCAGAAGGGATGCTGCAAGGGCTCATACGGCTGTAAAGATCAATTATTGATCAATAAAGCCATAACTGAAGACAGCCGCAGAAAGAAGAAAGGCCTCAGTATGGCCTGGGTGGACTACCAAAAGGCTTTCGACAGTGTTCCCCACACGTGGATTCTGGAAACACTAGCCATAAACAAGGTGGCACCAATTATCATAAAATACATAGAGCACTCAATGAACAAATGGCAGACAGTGCTACAGCTCCAAACAAAAGAGGGACTTGTGAAAACGAAAGCCATCCCCATTAGAAGAGGAATATTCCAGGGAGACACGTTCTCTCCACTCCTGTTCTGCCTGGCACTCACACCTCTAACAGAATTGCTAAATAGAACTGGATGCGGTTACAAATGCTATGGAAAAACAGTCAGCCACCTTCTATATATGGATGACCTAAAATTATATGCAAAAAACGACAAAGAGCTAGAAACACTACTACAGACAGTACACGGCTTTACCAAGGAAATAGAAATGAAATTCGGATTAGAAAAATGTGCCAAAGCAACCCTGAAAAGAGGAAAATTAGTTAAAAGTAGCAATATAACACTAGATAAAGCCAATGAAATAAGAGAACTAGACAAAAGCCAACCATATAAGTATTTAGGAGTCAATGAACTAGATAGGATACAACATACACAAATGAAAGAAAAAATAAAGAAAGAGTACTATAGACGAGTTAGATCAATACTAAAAACAGAGCTCAATGCTAAAAACAAGATAATGGGTATCAACACTTTAGCTGTCCCAGTTATAAGCTACAGCTACAACATCCTTAACTGGACACTAAACGAACTATGTAAAATAGACAGGAAAACAAGAAAAATAATGACAGGATATAGGATGCACCACCCAAAATCTGACATAGAAAGGCTATATATACAACGCACAGAAGGTGGCAGGGGTCTTATACAGCTAGAAAACTATTATAAAATAACCACCATAGGACTGCAAAAATACCTACTCCAGAAGCAAGGGAAACTAATACAAATAGCCACAAAACACGAGCAAAACAAAAAACTGTTTTCAGTATTTAAGGAAGCTGACAAATACAAACAAGAAATCAATCTACCTAACAAATACGAAGAAGAAGAAGAAGAAACAACAAAAGCTATAAAACAAATGAAATCCAAACTAAAACTAGAACAGCAACGGACCATGATAAAACGATGGCAAGAAAAGCCCCTACATGGTAAATACTGGGCTAAACTAAATGCGAAAGAAATAGACAGAGAAAAATCCCAGCAATGGCTGAGAAGCTCAGGACTCAAAGCAGAGACTGAAGGATTTTTAATTGCTGCACAAGACCAAAGCCTCCCCACCAGAAATTACCAAAAACACATAATGAAAAGAAATATAACAAGTAACTGTAGAATATGTGGAGATCGACAAGAAACAATAAATCATATTATCTCTGGCTGCCCAGTCCTGGCTAAGAAGGAATATATTCACAGACACGACAGAGCGGGGACCTATATACACTGGAAGCTATGCCAACATTATGGAATAGCAACAGAAAAAAGATGGTATAAACACACGCCAGAAAAGGTCACAGAAAACGAGAAAGCAACCATACTCTGGGATATGCCAATACACACAGATAGAGAAATTAAGGCGAATAGACCAGATATAGTTGTCAAAGATCATGAAGGAAAAAAATGCCTTCTAATTGATGTTTCAATACCAGCAGATGACAACGTTTCTCTAAAAGAAATGGAAAAACTTTCAAAATACAAAGACCTGGAAATAGAGATAACTCGAATGTGGAATCTAAAAACAGAAACAATTCCTATCATAGTAGGTGCCTTAGGTATAATAAAAAAATATTCAGACAAATACATAACAAAAACACCAGGACTTACAAATATATATAACATACAGAAAATTGCACTACTGGGTACTGCACACATTCTACGCAAAACACTTTCAATACAGTAAACATAAGAGCACCACAGCAAACCACAGCACATACCCAAGGCGCACAGAGCTGCGCTCGGTAGTGAAGTGAAAGCACGTTATAAAAATAAAACTACTGAATAATAATAATAATAATAATAATAATAATATAAGGGTAGACAGAATTTATTACAGTTGCAATGTCTTTGATCAAAAAGCTGACCTGGTGCTGAAATATAAAAGTAACCTAAGAGAGCCTCTACAGGAGTGTTTTGATGTGCTAGAAATAGTAGCCAAATCTTCCTCAAATTTAAACCCTACTGTCTTAAATAAATAAGGAGAAAAAAGGTGCACTGGATATTATAATTTGACATACTTCTGAGGTGTTCATGGTTACTTTCAATTGTGGGTGGGGCTGTTTGATCGGGGTGAGGTTAAGGGGGGGGGGGACTAAGTAAGAGCAACTACTACTACTACTACTACTACTATTACTACCACAGCAACCCTGATCAACTTACTTGTTAATATCTTAGTATTATCTGAATGGAATGTGAACAATCAGTGGAAACAAACATTAAGAATAAAAATATATAATAATAATAAAATAAAAAGACAAAACTAAGGAACATGAAATAAAAAAGGGAGCACCAAAAACCAAGAGGCAACTAGCTCCCACGAGGAGGAGGAGGAGGAGGAGGGAGTATATGGGAAGGGGTGAGGTGAGGACTCTTTGACATAGAGAATGAGGTCGTGTCTTGTGTCGTTTGGCTGGCGGCAAAAACTAGATCAGAGGAGCTTAATTACTTCAGGCCTGTTCTGACTTCAACTGCTCATTATAGCAACATCCCTCTCACTTTCCTTATCTCTCTCTATCGCCCTCTCTCATTTTCCTTCTCTCTCTCTCTCTTTCTCAGCCCAACAAGTCAATGCCAGATTTACATCCCCCCCCCCCCCCGCCAAATGGTTTCAGTTAAAGAGCAGGAACAATAACCACAGATTGGACCAGAAGATTAATTCCTAAATACTCTTTCACGTTCTTCTCCTTCTCCTTCTTCTCCTCCTTTCCTCTCCTCTTACCCTTCCTCCCTCCTTCTCTCATACTCTCAGTATAGGTGGGTGTGTGTCTCTGTTACATCTATGAGCTATTACCCCGAAAACTTGGCAGCCAATTTGGGGAGGGGGTGGGGTTCTTGTTGCTTCTGTGGGGTCCCCCACCCCACCCCACCCCATTATATATGTATCAGAATTAAAGTACCATGTTTTTGTTTCCTACACCACTTAAATAATTACATATGTAAGGTCTCATGTATACACACACACACACACACAAACATACACATATATGCACGCACACACGCAAGCATGCATGCACCTACGCACAAACATTTAAGGAGAAATTAGTTGAATCAGTTACCCTTCAGAGACCAGCTGCTAACGGTCCAATGATGTTGTCTGTTGTCGTGGCACAAATTCCTTATCATGGAAGAAGGTGAGGTCTGGGAAAACAAAAATTAGGCACCAGAGATTTTTCATTCTCCTAAAAGAGTTTTCTCTGCTCGTTATAACTTGATAAATACTGTGTTGGAAACAAATTTGTCCCAACATGGCCGTGTAGTTAAGAAACTCACTTTGCAATCATTTGGTTACAGATTCAGTCCCACTGTATGGTACCTTGGGTGAGTATCTTCTGCTGTAGCCTCATGTATCTTGGGTGAGTATCTTCTGCTGTAGCCTTTATTATTATATAGCCAACCAGTGCCTTGTGAGTGAATTTGGTGGACAGAAACTGTGTGGAAGGCAGTAAGCTGGCAGAAACGTTAGCACGCCGGGCGAAATGCTTAGCAGTATTACGTTCTGAGTTCAAATTCCGCCGAGGTCGACTTTGCCTTTCATCCTTTCAGGGTCGATAAATTAAGTACCAGTTACGCACTGGAGTCGATCTAATCGACTTAATCCCTTTGTCTGTTCTTGTTTGTCCCCTCTATGTTTAGCCCCTTGTGGGCAATAAAGAAATAAGAAACTGTGTTGAAGCCAACTGAAGAGTGCCCTGTTGTGTGATATGGTGGGTTCTGAGGAGGCTAGGGATAGATGAGTGGCTGGTGAAAGCTGTACAGGCAATATACAAAGGTGCTGTCAGTAAGGTGAGAGTTAACTATGAATACAGCAAAGAATTAGAGCAACAAGGTCGATTTCATTGCGTTTGAGATGCATATTGCAAATATTGATTCGTTGTGTTAAGTGAATCTCTTTCATTTTATGTGGAACCCAAATATTGAGCTTCTTAATGAATCCAAGACATTTTAAGTGATTTTCAATTGTTGTGTGTGATACATTTAACCTCTCTGCAATCTCTCACACAGTTATATGACAATCAGATTCAATTACGACTTTGATTTAATCATCATCAACTTCAGTAGGTTGACCAGAATGTTGGTCATCTTTGAATAGAAAGTCTCCAGAACAGAACTTTTAAAACCATTTCTGACACGTGCATTCTGTTAAGCAACCAACGCCATAAACTTCCCATATCTCTTTGTGAGCCTCAACAGTTTTCTTGCCTTTACGGAAATAAAAAAGCAAAATATGGCGAAAATGTTCGTTTTTTGCATTCCACGTTAAAATTGACACTAGTTGTAAACAGAATTACGTGCAATTTGCTTCTGAGGTAAGCTAAAAGTAACGAAATTACTTTCTTGCCAACCCAATAAATAATGGTATGTATCTGTGGTTTTCTGGCAATGTGCAAGATGAGATAATGCTAATCCTAGCCAGTGCAGACTTAAAGCTACTTTGGGTGGTCCTTGTACTAATCAAGGGATTTCACTTACGTGGGTCTTTCTGGGTCAAAGGAAAGGCAAAACCAGAATGTCTGAGAAAGACAACAGAGTTTGTGGTGGGTGGGGACCCAAAAGCATTGGTAATGATCAACTCAAAAACCTTAATAGAGGCCAACTCTAGTTGCAGAAAGGTATTGGCTCCTTGTTGAATTCAGTCACTTATCTACACAGGTATCGTTTTTTTTTTTCTTTTCTATATAGGCATAGAAGTCGCTGTGTGGTAAGTAGCTTGCTTACGAACTGCATGGTTCCGGGTTCAGTCCCACTGTGTGGTATCTTGGGCAAGTGTCTTCTACTATAGCTTCGGGCCGACCAAAGCCTTGTGAGTGGATTTGGTAGACGGAAACTGAAAGAAGCCCGTCATATGTATGTGTGTGTGTGTTTGTGAGTCTGTGTTTGCCTCCCTCCCCAAACATCGCTTGACAACTGACGCTGGTGTGTGTTTACGTCCCCGTAACTTACCGGTTCGGCAAAAGAGACCTATAGAATAAGTACTAGGCTTACAAAGAATAAGTTGTGGGGTCAATTTGCTCTACTAAAGGCGGTGCTCCAGCATGGCCAGTCAAACGACTGAAACAAGTAAAAGAGTATATCCTGTCAAGGTGTCCATCTACCTTACACACACCGAGGTGACACTCCTAGAGTGGTATTGCCAGTTTATTCACCAAGGACCAAACAATGACACAGGTAGTACTACCAGTTTATATGATTAACAGTAGCTGATCATTTTTTAGTGTGACTTGACAATGTAGTCATAGATATACTATATCTAAAAATAAGACAGGATGATCATCAAAGCTGGAATAGTTTTGAGCAGAGGACTACTTGATAAGGACTGACCTGCAACTAAGACACAACTACAACAGTAATCACTTTGCCACGTCAACCACCACCCATACCATCAGTGATTCATTGCAAACTTTACACAACTGCCATATGCACCACCAGTGGTGCATTTTCATAATTTGAGAAAATATTTTATCCTGTATCTTTGAGGATATTTAAGTAACACCGAGTGCTTAATATTAAAGTTTGATTATGAAATATTGTAAAAATGCAAAAAATAAATTACATTTACTTGTAATTAAACAGTAAGCAGTGTGACTGCACAAAATACGTGGCATCATCATTTGTTCCAGTAACAGACTGTGGTGTTTAACCTCTCGAACTCATTTAAAGTGTAAAAAACCCCTTCAATCATGAATGACCATGGGATTGCATTTAGAAAGTTCCCCTCCGAGGCACAAGTACCAGGCAAGGTTGTTTATGGAAGACCAGCAGTCGCCCATGCATATCATCCTCCAGTCTCCATGCCACCGACGTTATCCAAGGGAAAGGCAAAGGCTTGGCACCAGTGATGTCGCAACTCGTTTTTACAGCTGAGTGAACTAGAGCAATGTGAAATAAAGTGTCTTGCTCAAGGACACAACACAACCTGCTCCAGGAACTGAACTCACTACTTCATGATTGTGAGCCCAACGCCCTAGCCACTGAGCCATGCACCTTCACATTGAACTCATTTAAACCAACCCTACTCAATCCAAATATTCTACCTGCTTTACACTCAAACTGACCAGATCTGATCTCTCTCACTTATCCTACAATGCCATTCTAAAAAATAAACAATCACACCATCAAAATATCAAAGCTATGAGATAATGCATGATTGATTCAAAACACTGTGAATAAATAAGCATTACATTTAACAGAGTAATCTGAATGCTAAAAGGGTTAAGGTACATCAAATATTTTAATTTTCAAACAAGGATACACAAATATTCAAACAGGAAAATTTGTGGAGCTGATAAATGGGAACACAAGACTTTGTGACACAGCCATTTTGGTGCCATTTATTTGGTGTTGCTGACTCATTGCTTATTTATTTGGCATCAGATGTTTTCAGCTTGCCCTTGTTTTAATGCTTCTTCCTCTTTTTTTTACTCCTACCAATCACAGAAACCATAAAAAAGGATCGTGGACATTGCCTTTCCTCCTCTGACTAAGCTATAAAAAAAAAAAATTAATAATAGAAACATCTGGAGAATTCTGATGTGAACATCTGGCACCAGTGATGTCAAATGAAATGATTCAGTGCACACAAAAATTATATATCAATGAATGAGACTGCTTGTATGACAGTGACACTATTATCATGGTACGTCAAGACAAGGACAGATAAACACACACACACATGTGTGTGTGTGTGTGTCTCCACTTTTTGTAACCCACAGTCGTCCTGTTTGTTTTCATATCTGTCCCTCGTCCATCCACTAATTGTCTTGTCTTAAATTATATTTATTCCACATTTGTATATTAACTTTCTACATCGCATAGTTGTTTAGTTCATTTTCTGTCTTGTTTTTTGGCTCACCAATTCCCGGCAGCACTTTTGCTATCGGCGCCACCAGACAGAGATACACTATTGTCATTAAGAAATGAAATTGTATTTGACCCTTCAGCCAATAAATGATGGAGAGTTGGTGACCTTTTGTGTCTGTTTCCGATTTGTTTGTGCATTTATTATGTTTTTAACTTGTGAGTGGTTGGTGTTAGGAAGGGCATCCAGCTGTAGAAACTCTGCCAGATCAGATTGGAGTCTGGTGTAGCCATCTGGTTCACCAGTCCTCAGTCAAATCGTCCAACCCATGCTAGCATGGAAAGCGGACGTTAAATGATGATGATGATGATGATGATGATGATGATGATTTATAGGTGCAGGAGTGGCTATGTGGTAAGAAGCTTGCTTCCCAACCACATGGTTCCAGGTTCAGTCCCACTGCGTGGCACCTTGGGCAAGTGTCTTCTACTACAGCCTCGGGCCAACCAAAGCCTTGTGAGTGGATTTGGTAGACGGAAACTGAAAGAAACCCATAGTGTGTGTGTGTGTGTGTGTGTGTGTGTGTGTGTGTGTGTGTGTGTGTGTGTGTGTGAGAGAGAAAGTGTCCACCACCACTACCATCGCTTGACAACCGAAGTTGCTGTGTTTACATCCCCGTAACTTAGCAGTTTGGCAAAAGATACCAATAGAATAAGTACTAGGCTTACAAAGAATAAGTCCTGGGGTCAGTTTGCTCGACTAAAGGCGGTGCTTCAGCATGGCCGAAGTCAAATGATTGAAACAAGTAAAACAATAAAAGAGTAAAAGAATATATATATATATATATATATATATATATATATATATATATATATATATATATATATATATATATATATATATAAACAATGGGCTTCTTTCAGCTTCCATCTACCAAATCCACTCACAAGGCTTGGGGCTTTAGCAGAAGACACTTGTCCAAGGTTAACACAGTGGGACTGAACCCAAAACCATGTGATTGGAAAGCAAACTTCTTAACCACACAGACACACCTGTACCTAGCCATACCCGAGTAAACAGTAAAATTCAAACCAATGAGGCAGGTTTTACTTATTCACTGACCCTGCTAGAAACAGCAACCAAATCTCAAATCTCTCTCTCTTTTTCTCT
The DNA here is from genome assembly GCF_046866305.1 of Octopus bimaculoides. Taxonomy (NCBI): domain Eukaryota; kingdom Metazoa; phylum Mollusca; class Cephalopoda; order Octopoda; family Octopodidae; genus Octopus; species Octopus bimaculoides. The sequence goes on along the minus strand of NC_142936.1, from coordinate 76,994,417 downwards.
CTCTCACTCACTCACTCTCTCCTTGTCTCTCTCTCTCTCTCTCACAAACAAACACACACACACACAATAATTTACATAAATCTAATTTGGTACTTACTTTAAAGATTTATCTACAATTTGTGTTCTGAAAATTTCTTCATTATCTAATTTCACAATGCATAACGTATTCCGTCCTCCACCTGAAGAATATACATAGGTCGGCAGATTTTTGGCTTCACCTGTTCAATAAACAGAGAAAAGAATACAGTTTAAATATAAATCAATCATTATTACTGGCACATGGCCTCATTTTTTAACAAATAGAATAAATAATATTCAGTGTTCGTTTGTTCATTTTATGTGGGGGGGGGGCTTTTTTGGTGGAGGATGTTAGTATTGGTTCGATGAATATATTACTAAGGTATTATTTTACAGCTGTCTGTCCTTCCTGTCACTAATCTTTGCTGGATTTTTAAATAAGGACTCTACTGCTGCATGGTTCAGTGGTTAGAGCATCAGGCTCACAGTCATGAGGCTGTGTGTTGTGTTCTTGAGCAAGATATTTTATTTCACGTTGCTTCAGTTCACTCAGCTATAGAAATGCCAAGCTGTACTGGCCTTTGCCTTTCCCTTGGATAACATCAGTGACATGAAGTGGAGAGGCTGGTATGAATGGGCAACTGCTGGTCTTTCATAAAACAACCTTGCCCAGACTTGTGACTCAGAGGGGAACTTTCTAAGTTCCCATGGTCATTCAGGACTCCTAATTCATACAAAATTGAAGGCACAGAGCAGAGACAATATTTTGATGGGAGAAATGAAAACATCACCATCTCTAACTCAGCAATTTTCAGAGAAGCACAAGTGTTAGTAAACAGATGGGTGCATGCATGGATGCACACATACACAACAAGCACCCTTCAGTTTCCATCTACCAAACCCATTCATCAGGTTTTGGTCAGCTTGAGGCTATAGAAGAAGACACTTGCCCAAAGTGCTGTGTAGGAGGACTGAACCTGACACCACATAGTTGGGAAGCAAACTTCTTGACCACAGACCAACCAAAGCCTTGTGAGTAGATCTGATGGACAGAAATACACGTGTAAATACACACATATAAACACA
>NC_142936.1:76975813-76988313 GCF_046866305.1 Octopus bimaculoides | reverse complement strand
TCTCCAAGCCTGTCTAATTCTGGGCACCCATTTTGCCTTGATCCCAAAGTCGCTAACTACTAATCTATGTTGTGGGGTACATTCTTCGCCAGGGTAGGTTTTGGCATTTATAAGCCGCCCTCTTTCCCTATTTCTGGCGAGGATGTAGTCGATTTGGCTACAGTGTCTGCCGGAGCGGTAGGTGACTAGGTGACTGGCAGGTTTCCTGAAGTTGGTATTGCAGACTATAAGATTGGTTGCATCACAGAACTCCAGCAGTCTGGTTCCCTCCTCGTTGCGGGAACCGAAGCCATAGCCTCCATGTATGCCATGGAAGCCCCCAGCACGACGTCCGGTCTTTCAGACCATCTGGTAGCCCAGGTTGAGGTGCATAGGCTGAGATGACAGTAGCTAATCTATGATGAAGCACTAGTCTGATCTTAAGTACTCTGTCACTTACTCTAACGACCTCGATTACCTTATCCACCCATTTCTCCGCTAGAAGTATTCCTACGCCCCCGACCCCGTCAGTGTTCCCTGCCCAGAAAATCTTGTACCTGTGTTCTTTGCCTGTGAGGAACCTTGCAGAACCTCCTCTCCATCTTACTTCCTGGATGCAGCACATATCTACGCATCTCCGTTCAAGCATCTCAACAATTTCACCAGATCTACCTTTCAGCGTGCCGACGTTGAGAGTGCCAATCCTAACAGTATGGGTGTTGGGGGTGTGGGCCTGTAGCCTGGGAAGAGGAAAAGCAGTGTCGTGTACCTGAAAAGAAAACTTGCAATTGGAAGAATTCATAAGCAAAACATTACCTACAACCTGCAAACATTTCTCAACCTTAATGCGCTACCCAAAGGTAGGGGAGAGGATGGCCAAGGCCACTAGATGGGTTCCGGGAGACAGCCGAGGTTGACAGGATGACAAAGGGATGAACTTCCGGTGGAGGGGGCGGGATGACAGAGGAATGAACTTCCGGTGGAGGGGGTGGGATGACAGAGGAATGAACTTCCGGTGGAGGGGGTGGGATGACAGAGGAATGAACTTCCGGTGGAGGGGTGGGATGACAGAGGAATGAACTTCCGGTGGAGGGGGTGGGATGACAGAGGAATGGACTTCCGGTGGAGGGGTGGGATGACAGAGGAATGAACTTCCGGTGGAGGGGGTGGGATGACAGAGGAATGAACTTCCGGTGGAGGGGGCGGGATGACAGAGGAATGAACTTCCGGTGGAGGGGGTGGGATGGCAGAGGAATGAACTTCCGGTGGAGGGGGTGCGATGACAGAGGAATGAACTTCCGGTGGAGGGGGTGGGATGACAGAGGAATGAACTTCCGGTGGAGGGGGTGGGATGACAGAGGAATGAACTTCCGGTGGAGGGGGTGGGATGACAGAGGAATGAACTTCCGGTGGAGGGGGTGGGATGACAGAGGAATGAACTTCCGGTGGAGGGGGTGGGATGGCAGAGGAATGAACTTCCGGTGGAGGGGGTGGGATGACAGAGGAATGAAACTTCCGGTGGAGGGGGTGGGATGACAGAGGAATGACAGACGAATGAACTTCCGGTGGAGGGGGTGGGAGGGCGGGTTACCGCCAGCGAGTAGAGAGGGCTCTTAATTGTAGATTTTAAATATTTGAGAGACAACAATGCATAAATCGTAATTTTTTTAAAAGAGCAATGAATTCTGGGTGATTAGAATATAACGTAGCATGAATTTAGGAAGCTTAGAAAATGAATAAGCATGAATTTAAGACAACAACTGAATTCAATTGAATTTCATGGAGAGAAACAAGAAAGCGCAAGGTATTGAGATGTTTGAGGCCGTAAATAAATAAAAATCTCTATCTTATCTGCATCTTGGGTATTTCGTCGTAGTACGTCAGCTAGATAATTTAGAATGGGTTTCTCATTTATATATAGCCAGAACCTGAAGACCTTAAAGGAAAAACTACGAAGGGGGAGAGAGAGGATGGAGGGGTAGACAGAGGCATGGCGGGAGAAAAGATCATCATCATCATCATCATATATATATATAAAGAGAGAGAGAGAGAGAGAGAGGGAGAGGGGGGACCAGTCAAGCAGCACATCACGCTGTAATTCTTGGGCTGAGAAATCAACACTTAAAAGCCATAATTTTAAGGAGCGATAAGAATTTTTGAATAAAGGAAAATGGGTAGTGGTGGTGGGTAGGTACCGCCAGCGAGTAGAGAGGGCTCTTAATTGTACATATATATACATATACATATATATATATATATATATACATATATATACATATACATATATATATATATATACATATATATACATATACATATATATATATATATACATATATATATATATACATATATATATATATATACATATATATATATATATATATATACATATATATATATATACATATATATATATATATACATATATATATATATATATATATATATATATATATACATATATATATATATATACATATATATATATATATACATATATATATATATATATATACATATATATATATATATATATATATATATATATATATATATATACATATATATATATATATACATATATATATATATATACATATATATATATATATACATATATATATATATATACATATATATATATATATACATATATATATATATATACATATATATATATATATATATATATATATATATATATATATATATATATATATATATATATATATATATATATATATATATATATATATATATATATATATATATATATATACACACACACACACATACACACACACACATATATATAGTTAAAGTAATATATATATATATATATATCATGAAGCTCAGGCACTGACATCAATCTCCAGCACATACAATATGTATGGTCTGTTCTATTGTTGTGCTTCATTGTCAATGAAAGTCTTTTAAATTTTCCTTTTTAACAACAGGAACCATCTGTTCTGTTTGTTGTTGCGAAGGATGACCTATTAACTGGTTGAGCACCACAGGTCCATGATCAGGCTCACTACTGTGTAAATATCACATTATTTTTTAAATCTCTCATATGCATTCTAAACACTGAAGAAGCCTTTAACAGTCACTCAACCTGCTAGATATAGGACCCTACTGTCTTTAAAAAAAAAAAAGGAAGGACAGAATAGATGACATTGTCTTGGATAAGCAGCTATATCATCATCATCATCATCATCATTTTAATGCTCAGCTGTTCTATGCTTGCAAGGGTCAGATTGAATTCACTGAAGTGGATTTTTTTTTTATGGCTGGATGCTCTTTCTGTCACTAACCCTCACATTTCCAAGCAAGATAATTTTTCCCGTTGCTTGGATATGTTTCCATGGAAGATTCGAAAGGGACGACACCACTTATATGACAGTGACACTCATTTACAACTATCATGTACTGTCAAGATGAGGAGGCACGTACACCCCCACACACGCACGAACACATACACACACACACACACCATTGACTACTTTCAGTTTTTGTCTACTAAATCAAAGCACAAAGCTCTGGACAGTCCAGAGCTATAACAGAAGACAATTGCCCAAGGTGTCATGCAACGGAACTGAACCAGAGACCACATGGTTGGGAAACAAACTACTTAACCACTCAGCCATGCCTCTTATCATCATCATGTTTTACATCTGTTTTTCTATGCTTGCATGTGTTGGATGGATCTTTTCCAATACAACATTCCATCACATGTATTCCTTTGTTCCTCTTTTGTTCCTCAGATCAGCTTTTACCACTTTTGCTTATGTCTTCCTCAGATTTTTTTCCCTTCCAAAGGTTCGTCAATTTAGATCTCTTGACATTTCTTTCTTCATCTCATCTGTCATCATTTATCTTCATCATTGTCGTCATTTTAATATCCACGTTTCCGGAGAGAAATTTGTGGATGTGGATTTTCTACGGCTGGATGCCTTTCCTGTCACCAACCATCACCTGTTTCCAAGTAAGGTGAGATTTCCCCATGACCAGAGATATTTTCACAGAAAACTGGAAACGAAGACCCACTGCTTGCATGGCAGTGACACTTGTTTACAATAACCATGCAATATCAAGGCAAAACGATAATAACATACATACATGCGTGTGGGTGTGTGTGTGTGTGCACATATGACATGCTTCTGTCAGTTTCTGCCAACCAAATCCACTCACAAGTTTTAGGTTGACCAACAGCTACAGTACAAGATACTTGCCCAAGGTGCCATGCAGTGGGACTGAACCTAAACCAATGTACATTATTTACATTCGACGGATATTTGTCCTCATCTTGTTTGTTGTTAACACAACGTTTCCGCTGATATACTCTCCAGCCTTCTTCAGGTGTCTTGGGGAAATTTCGAACCTGGGTTCTCATTCCTAAGGTATTTTTCGATGTTGTTGTTGTTATTATTATTATTATTATCATTGTTCAGGTCACTGCTTATTATTATTGCTATTGTTCAGCCCACAGGCATATGGCGTAGTGGTTAAGAGCACGGGCTACTAACCCCAAGATTCCGAATTCGATTCCAAGCAGTGACCTGAACAATAATAATAATAATAATAATAATAATAATAATAATAATAACATTGAAAAATACCTTAGGAATGAGAACCCAGGTTTGAAATTTCCTCAAGACACCTGAAGAAGGCTGGAAGGTATATCAGCCAAAACGTGTTAACAACAAACAAGATGAGGACAAATATCCGTCAAATGTAAATAATGTACATAATGTACAGAATTCCTCATCTCTTAAATATAGAACTGTATCTAAACCAATGTGTTTGGAAAGCAAATTTCTTACCATTTTACCACGCAGCCACACCTGCACTTGCCCATACCAACATTACAGGTATGTAATGCATTTGAATAAAAACATGTGAATGACGATTAACATTACACACCCAGTGGAGCATGCTTACTTCAGTTCCATCAAGCATGTCCTTCGTCCAGTCTGTGTAATTCAATATCCTGATGCACTGCTGACAAAACAGTGACTGTGGTTCCTTTATTTTCTTCATCAACCTTAGAAGCCTTCCAAAAGAATTACTAGCAAACACTGCCCATCTTTCTAAAGCAGAATTACTTTTCTTGAATTTTTTCTTTTTCTAAAAGCAGGAAAAAGACCCAACTACTACAAAGACCACACACTGGCCAGTCTGCTCCAAAGCTGTATTCACTTTCAAAACTCCCAGCAAGATGAAAGACTCTGCAGATCAAGAGAAACTTCAGACGTGTAAACTTGAAATTCCTAAAACTAAAGAATTCCTTGCTTCAATGTCAAAGCCGGCTAGCTTAGCTAGTTAGCTAGTAAGTTAGTTTGTTAATTCATTAGTTAGTTGAAAGATTTCCCTTCAAGACTAAACCAGACATTGACCCAGAAAAGTAAATAAAAACCATTTCAAAAGATCACACACATACACTAAAATCAACTACACTACGTGGCAAAAGTATGTGACTACCAAACCACCACACACACACACACACACACACACATTTTACCCTATCCCATTCTCCCACTCAAAGTAAAAGCAATTTGGGACTGGCTTGATGGTTCCCCACACATACAGCACAATACTTTTAAAAAGTTATAAAGCACCCTCCAGACACACACATGAAGAAAAATACGAAATAATCTTCCTAAAATAACACACATAAGGTTTGTAAAAGTTAGAAACCCTATTGGTAATTCTAGACTGTGTTTAAAGGATTAAAAAGAGCACTCTGTCTTGTTGTGTGTGTGTGTGTGTGTGTGTGTGTGTGTGTGTGTGTGTGTGCAAGTGTGTGAGTGTGAGAGTCTGTGCAACTGTGTGTGTGTGTGTGTGTGTGTGTGTGTGCGTATGCATGTGGGTGCTTGTGTATGTGCATGTATGTGCGCATATGTGTGTGAGTGTGTGTATGTGTCACAGTGTCTGTGTTTCTGTGTGTGAATGTCTGTCTGTGATGTGTGTGTGTATAGGTGTTTGCATGTGTGCATGTATCTGTGTGTGAGTGTGTCTCTGTGTGAGTGTCTCAGTGTGCGTCTGTGTATGTGTGTGTGAAGAAATTAAGACCAGATGATTTAAAGTGGTGTGTTACTAGAAAAATAAATTTTCTATTTTCTTTGTTTTTTTTTTCTTTTTGCTTCTTTTTTTTGCCTGGAGAGGGGTCCCCCAGGGTAGGGGGAAGAGTAGGAGTTGAACTGCAGATGTTTGTTTGTTTTTGTTTTAATTTTCTTTCTGTGTGGTTAAGAAGCTCCGTTTGCAATCACATGGTTTCAGGTTCAGTCCCATGAAACAGCACCTTGGGCAAGTGTCTTCTGCTATATAAGCTCTAGGACAACCAGTGCCTTGTGAGTGAATTTGACAGACGGAAACTGCATGGAAGCCCATCGTGTGTCGGGTGGGGGGGGCACGTGTTTGTCTCACAATCTCTCCAATGGAAAACCAGTGTTGGTTTGTTTACATCCCTTTAACTTAGCAGTTTGGCAAAAATAAAACTGATACAAATAAGTACTGAGGTTGGTTTGTTCAACTAAAATTCTTCAAGGGGGTGCTCCAGCATGAGCACAGTCCAATGACTGAAACAAGTAAAAAGATAACACACACACACACATTATATATTCTTTCATTCTTTAACTTATTTTGGTTAATTGACTGTGGCCATGCTGGAGCACCACTTTTAGTCAAACAAATCGAACACAGGACTTATTCTTTGTAAACCTAGTACTTATTCTATCGGTCTCTTTTGCCAAACCACTAAGTTACAAGGACGTAAACACACCAACATCGGTTGTCAAGCGATGATGAGGGGACAAATAGAGACACACACACAAAAATAAATACATATATCTACAATAGGCTTCTTTCAGTTTCTGTCTACCAAATCCACCTACAAGACTTTGGTCAGCCCGAGACTATAGCAAAAGACACTTGCCCAAGATGCCATGCAATGGGACTGAACCCAGAACCATTTGGTTAGGAAGCAAGCTACTTACCACACAGCCACTCCTGTGTTAAAATGCATATATACTCTTTTACTCTTATACTTGTTTCAGTCATTTGACTGCGGCCATACTGGGGCAATGCTTTGAAGAATCTTAGTCCAACAAATTGACCCCAGTATTTTTACTTTTAAGCCCGGTACTTATTTTTGCCAAACCTCTAAGTTACAGGGATGTAAACACACCAACACCGGATGTCAAGCAGTGTTAGCAGACAAACACATACACAATGAGACACACACATGCAGATCATCATCATCATCACCATTTAACATCCGTCTTCCACGCATTCATGGGTAGGACAGTTGACAGGAGCCAGCTAGGTAGAAAACTACCTTAGGCTACTGTGTCTGTTTTGGCAGGGTTTTTACAGCTGGATGCCCTTCCTAACACCAACCACTCTGCAGAGTGGACTCTGTGCTTTTTATGTGGCACTAGCACAGGTGATGTTAGTTTTGGTATGATTTTTACAGCCGGATGCCCCTCCAAATGCCAATCACTTTACAATGTGAACAAGATGCTTTTTACATGGCACCAGCACTAAAGATATATATAGTCGATCCAAACAAGAACAAGCAAGAAAAAATAACGTGGAACAAGTACTGTGTTATTGGACGCTCAGGAAAGGAAAGAAAAGAAAGAGGATTTCACGTTTCGAGCGGATATATATATATATATATATATATATATATATATATATATATATCATCATCATCATCATCATCGTTTAATGTCAGTAGGCTACACCAGGCTCCGATCTGATCTGGCAAGGTTTATACAGCTGGATGCCCTTATATATATATAGATATATATATATATAAAGCACCCACTACACTCTCGGAGTGGTTGGCGTTAGGAAGGGCATTCAGCTGTAGAAACTTTGCCAAATTAGATTGGAGCCTGGGGCAGCCTTCTGGCTCACCAGCCCTCAGTCAAACCGCCCAACCCATGCCAGCATGGAAAGCAGACATTAAATGATGATGATGATGATGATGATGATGATCACACACACACACACACACATGGCTCAGTGGTTAGAGTGTCAGGCTCACAATCATGAGATAGTGAGTTTGATTCCCAGACTGGGCTGTGTGTTGAGTTCTTGAGCAAGACACTTTATGTCACATTGCTCCGACTTACTCAGCTGTAGAAATGAGTCGCAATGTCACTGGTGCCAAACTGTATCTTCATTTGGTTTTTCCCTTGGATAAATAACATTGGTGGCATGGAGAGAGGAGGCTGGTATGCATGGGTGACTGCTGGTCTTCCATAAACAACCTTGCCCGGACTTGTGCCTAGGAGGATTTTCAAGGTACAATCCCATGGTCATTCATGACCGAAGGGGGTCTTTATCCTTTATACACACCTGATGGGCTTCTTTCAGTTTCCATCTACCAAATCCTCTCACAGGCTTTGATTGGCTCAAGGCTAGAGTAAAAGACACTTGCCCAAGGTACCGCGCAGTGGGACTGAACCCGGAACTGTACGGTTGGGAAGTAATCTTCTTATCGCAGAACCATTTCTGCACCTATACAAGCACAGGAGTTTTATATACAGGATTATAATATAAAGTCTTTTTTTTTCTATTATTATTAATATTTGGTCTTTTCTTTTAATACATGTGAGAAGGAAAATTAGTTCATAAAAGTAATAGGACATCATAAACTTGTATGAGTACCTATGTGTGTATACATGTGTGTGAATGTGTTTATGTGTGTGTGTGAGAGAGAGAGAGACAGAGTGAGAGAGATATGTGAATAAGAGGAAGAGAGAGAGATGTGAATAAAAGGAAGAGAGAGAGAGAGAGAGAGAGAGAGACTTTGTGTACATTTGCAAGTGACTGTGTGTGTGTGTGTGCGTCTGTGTGTTTGTGCAAGTGTGCATGTGTGTGCACATGCACACACGCATGTGTTCATGTATGAAAGAAAGTGGAGAAAAAACAATAAAAACGGAAGAAAGCAAAAATGTCTGGGGAATGGAACAATGAGGGGGAAAAATGAAATTATGTACATGAGAGAAAGTGCAAGTTATTACGCACACACACACACACATAAGTACATGTGTGTGTGTGAGAGAGAGAGAGAGAGAAAAAAGGGAAAAATGCTCCTCAAAAGAAAAGATATATTATAACCTTAACAGTTACCATTTTGTGAATGGAAGCATCAGTCATGAAGTAAATTGGAAACAGATTTCATGAATTAAGCTTGAATGACAAAATGAAAAAGAAAAACATTACAAAAAATAAAAACATTAAAAATGAAAAGTGGAGTAGGAAATCAGTGTGGATGGGTATGGAAAGAGCGGGTTATGGCATTGAAGCGAAGAATGGAAAAGTGTCGGCTTTATGTTAGAACATGCAGTTTAAGAAGGTATAAACCCCACCGAACCGAAATAGCTAACAAACACACAAAAAAGAAAAGAAGAAAAACAGAGAGCAAAAGCAAAAAACAATGAAGTAACAAATTACATAGTGTGTGTGTGTGTGTGTGTGTGTGTGTGTGTGTGTGTGTGTGTGTGTGTGCTCGCGCACGTGTGCATGTACATGTGTGTGTGAACATATATTTGAGCTGGCAATTCAAGACTTCACTTTTAATTGCCTATAATAAAGCACTTTGCAATCTTAACTGTTTTCATCTTGGCTTACATATATGCCTACAACATTCAACACTTCAGTCCAAAATGTGAGAAAAATCAACGCACCAATCAAGAACACATGCTGGCAATGAGGCATCGGAGGCAGCCAGCTGGCCGGCCGACCGGCCTGTTTAACCAGTGAGAGAGCCCTCTCTATACAGTTGCTCTTTCTGCTAGAAACACCAGCCAACCAGCCAGCCAGCCCCCTTCATCCATCCCTCAAATCACACTCTAGTGCAGATGTGAGGGAACCTGACCTTTAAAAAAGAACTAAAGTGTGACCTTCTGAAAGAAGTATAAAGGTTAACTCTTTTGTTACCCTATCTTTGTTGAAATAAAACTATATTGGTTTCAAATGATTTTGAAAATAGTGAAGAATTCAGTAAAATAACTTTATAGCATTCACATTTTTCTCCTCAAAAGTAAAGGGTAAAGAAAGACCCCCTTTGGTTATGAATGACCATGGGATTGCACTTAGAAAGTTACCCTCCGAGGCACAAGTCTAGGTATGTTTGTTTATGGAATACCAGCAATTGCCCATGCATGCCAGCCTCCCCTCTTCGTGCCACTGATGTTATCCAAGGGAAAGGCATGGGCCAATACAGCTTGGCACCACTGACGTTGCAACTCATTTCTACAGTTTAGTGAAATGGAGTAACATGAAATAAAGTGTCTTGCTCAAGAACACAACACACAACCTGGTCCGGGAATCGAACACACTACCTCTTGAGTGTGAGCCCAACACTCTAACCACTGAGCCATGAGCCTTCACCTCCTCAAAAGTATTACTTATTTATTCAAATAGTTTTGGATTAACCAGGTATTGTCTTGTAGCTTTGAGATTTTGATGAGATAACTGTTAATTTTTACAATGGTAATGTGGGGTGAGTGTGAGAGGCCATATCTGGAGGAATATTTTGGCTGGCTATGGCTGATTTATATGTCAAGGGGTTAAGCTGGTGCTAGGAACATTAACATGAAAATTTGATGGAAGGTTATATAATTTACATCAAATGATGGAAGGATTATTTTATAAAAGAAACTTTGTGTCACAGAAGCAGAGATGGTCCCAGTTGGACTGGTGTTAACAGGATTAAAGGAAAGTCATACACAGAAATGTTTTTTTTTAATTCTTCTATTCTTTTACTTGTTTCAGTCATTTTGACTGAGACCATGCTAGAGCACAGCCTTAAAGATTAAGTCCATTGGGGCTTCTACAAAGTTTCCTTCAACCAAATCCACTCACATGTCATTAGTTGTTCTGGGACTCTAGAATACTCTTGCCAAATATGCTGTGCAGTGGGACTGAACCTGAAATCATGTGATTGCAAATTTGGTTGAAGGAAACTGTATGGAAGACTTTTGTGTATCATATATATATATATATATATATATATATATATATATATATATATATATATGTATATATAGTCATTTGAGCGAGATCGTTGCCAGTGCCAATGGACTGGCTCCTGTGCAGGTGACACGTAAAAGCACCCACTACACTCTCGGAGTGGTTGGCGTTAGGAAGGGCATCCAGCTGTAGAAACTCTGCCAAATTAGATTGGAGCCTGGTGTCGCCTCCTGGTCCACCAGTCCTCAGTCAAATTGTCCAACCCATACTAGCATGGAAAGCGGACGTTAAATGACGATGATGATGATGATATATATATATATATGTATATATATGTATATATATATATATATATATATATATATATATATATACAAGGTGGTGTTGAAAAGTTCCTGGCTTTAAGGGTATCATGAAAGCCCAGGTTGGAGACTCAACCTTCCAAGTTCTTTTACAGGGTTCAGCATAACTGAAGGGCCGCTGCAATACGTGTGTGAATCTGAGAGGGGAATATGCTGAATAAAATAATAACTGATACTCCTGTATTTTCTTTTACCCAAACCTTTTCACACCCTTAATGTGTGTGTGTGTGTGTGTGTGTGTGTGTGTGTGTGTGTGTGTCTGTGTGTCTGTCTGTCTTTGTGTTTGACCCCCCACCACCGCTTGACAAATGGTACTGGTTTGTTTGTCCCTGTATCATAGTAGTTTAATAAAAGAGGGTGATAGGATAACTACCAGGCATTTTCGTTTTTTTTTTACAAATAAGTACTGGAGTTGATTTGTTTAACTAAACTTTCAAGGCAGTGCCCCAGCATGGTCGCAGTCCAATGACTGAAACAAGTAAAAAAAACTAAAAGAAAAATATGTTAACATACAAAAAATCTGGCACAGAAATCCATCCCAAGTTATTGTCCTTCAGTCACTGGTTTAACATCTATTTTTCTATGCTACCATGGGTTAGATGGAGACTTATTTGAAGCAGGATTTTATAGCTACAAATTTTTCTGATCACCAAATCACATATCTCCCACACCACCACCACCACCACTATTTATTTTTAATTGTTGCCATACAAAGAAGACTTCCTAGAATAGAAAATGACTCAGTAGATATGGAATCCTAGACAACAGGATCTGAGAACAAGATTTCTTATACCACATCTGGCAGTAAGAAAGATTCTGGAGTGGTTTTAATAAGTTTCAAAACATCTGGCAATCAAGTATTTCAAAGTTAATGAAGCTGACCTCCTTTAGGCAATGTGCAGAGAACATTCCCTTCTACAGAGCTTGAAGCCTAGACTGTGAAAAAAGAGCTTGAAGATCACCTTGAAAATACATACATCAGGCTTTTCATGAAAGCTCAAAGCAGTTCATAATGTGAGAACAAGACCAAAGAGGTGATTCATGGACACTTTCTACTGATATCTTCTCTTATTGGTTAAACCCTTTAGAATTCAAACTAGCCATATCAGAGCCTAAATATTCTCCCTGTTTTATGTTTATACTGACCAGATCTGGCCTCTAACACCT
>NC_142936.1:76956931-76966931 GCF_046866305.1 Octopus bimaculoides | reverse complement strand
CCAAAGGACAGAGGCCAAAGTAACATGAACCACCTCTTCCCAAAGGTAAAAATGAGTCTGTGTAGGGTCAATACCCCTACATAAAAAGAAAAGTTAAGTCACAGAAGCATTAATGACAGGTCAAAAATCTACCATAACTCAGAGAGGAAAGCTTTCCCTTGGGGAGACATATGATACTGTGCAGCAAAATCCAAAAGGAAACTGCAAGGAAGCAGGAATCCGAATGAAGAGAAGCAAGAAAGACAATTTCAAGTCAAAAATAGTAAAGAAAAGTTGTAAATGGCCTACACTCCATAGGGAGTAAAGGGCTTACAAGAAGGCAGAGATTGTACGTGAGTGAGGTTCATAAGGTTGAAGTTCAGTCTGAACTTCACCAAGTTAGAGCTTGGTGGACAGGGACAATATTTCAGAGGGAACAGTACTGGGAAAGAAGGTTGAAGAAAGAGTTGAAGTACAGTCCAATATGTGTTGTCATTGTTCTTGTTGTTGTTAGCTTCATAGAAAACCTAATTGAACAGATGTATGTTCAAAGGCATTCCAACTATGCCCATCCCATCTTTTTCTCTTTTTTCTGTGGAGAGAAGGCAGTATCTAAGACTCCATTATCTAATTAATGTGTTCTTTTCTTATTTAAGACTCCAAACAAACAGGCTCAACAACCAAGTCCTTAACGTAGAATCCTCAGCAGCAATGGTACAGGGAACATCCCAAGATAAACTGGCACCAGACAACTGACAGGGGACTTCAATTAGTAAACCTATGATGGAACACTGCACCAAGGGAGGCAGCAGACCAGTCCTGCTGGAGTATTTTCACTGCCACATGCTTCACCCAACACAGAAACCTCTAAGCAAATTTCTTAAAACAGCATTTTATTTGAGAGAGATTTAGCTCTTATTTCTAGCTGATTCAAGCAAACATATAGAAGCTATATTGTTGTTACTTACTCAGCTAGAATATGTACATGTGACATAGATGCCCTGTCAGAAATGTGAAAGATAGATGCAACAAAATGCACAATTAAGAAACTCAAAATACTCTAAAAATCCACCCCTAAAATTAACTTCTACGAAACTTCAATTGTACCTAATATAGCAAATTTTTTTAATATTTATCAAAGATCTTTTTGTTGTTCTTATTCCATTACAAATTAACTTTAAAAGTCTATCTACAACATTTATTTGTGTCATTAGGAAAAAAAAAAATCAATGTTTACTACAGACATACTAACAACCATTTTAGTAATTATGTCAAACTAAATTAAAAAATATTGTTAATTGACAATAAATAGAGGGTGAACTAGGGCACCAACTGATTATCTAATTTGTGGCAACAGCTTTACTTATTTATTTATTTACTGTAATGGCTTATCTAGAGGAGAAAGAACAGTACCCATAGACTCTTATCTGGGTCTGTTACACTTAAACTTGAAACCGGAGTAGACCCTGCTAAAAGCAACCACGAGCCAGTTGGTGGCGTTGAACCAAAAACCAAGCAACACATTAAATATATATCTCCTGAACACAAGTCAGCCAAATTTCATTCATGAAGATCTGGTCGGCCCAAGTCCACGGCGAAAACATTTGCTCTCTCTCTCTCTCTCTCTCTCTCTCTCTCTCTCTCCCTCTCTCTTTCTCACACACACACAAACGCACACACACATTTACACACACAGAGTAAATGATTCAAATACTGCAATGATAATTTATCAATCCGAAGAGGATGAAATCCAAAGTTGGTCTTGATGGAATTTAAAATCAGAACACAGAGATCTGGAATGAATACCATTCGTTGCAAATGTGATATTTGAATGAATACAGCATTCTCTCCAGCTACTACTGTCAGTAAATCTTACATCTGGTGGAGTCACTAGTTTATATATCAGGAAATAGTAGGAATAATACTCATATTCAAAATAAACAGTGGCACCTATATTTAAATACGCAACAAGCTGAGTCAGTATTATCTTACCACAAATATACATATATATGGACAGATGGACACGGACACAGACATACACACACACACTAGGTATTGGTTGGCATGCAGTGGGATTGAACTTGAAATCATGTAGTTGCAAAGTGAGCTTCTTAACCACACAGCCATACCTGTGTCCAAATTGGGGAGTTTAACTTCAATGTTTTTATCAGGAAGTGAATTGTGTATCAATAAGACTATTCCCTAATCATCTTTAGGCACTGTGTGTGCATGTGTGCGCACATGTGTGTTTGTGTGGTGGTGATGCAGGCATAGCCCAATGGTTAAAGAGTTCACTTTACAACCATAAAGTCCCAAGTTCAGTCCCACAGCACAGTGTCTTGGGCAAGTGCCTTTACCAGAGCCTTGAGTCAATGGAAACTATGGAGAAGCTTGCCAAGAATGTTTGCATGTGCGTATTTGTATGCATGCATGCATACATACATCTGCAGAGGGGCGTGTCTGCATTTGAGCATGTATTTATGTACAAACTGTTGTAGTTTCAAAAAGCTTCATTTAGCAAAATACCAAATCAAAATAAGTACTGAACATCAAGGTGGTTGACTAATTTCTTGAAAGTAATGCCCCAGCAGGGCCACATTCAGATAACTGAAACCAGCAAACAAATATAAAAATATATATTTCTCAATACAACTTTTGATATATGTTCATGTAACAAACACAAGAGTGCTCAACACTCTTGTGCATTTTCATTGGTGATGATGGTAATAATAATAATCTTTTCTACTAATGGCACAAGGCCTGAAATTTGGGAGGAGGGGATTACATCGACCCCAGTACTCAACTGGTACTTATTTTATCGACCCTGAAAGGATGAAAGGCAAAGTCGACCTCAGCACAATTTGAACTCAGCACATCTTAACACAGATGAAATGCTGCTAAGCATTTTCCCAGCATGCTAACAATTCTACCAGCTCACTGCCTAGTACAATAATAATAATAATCTTTTCTACTCTAGGCACAAGGCCTGAAATTTTGGGGGAGGGGGCCAGTTGATTAGATCAACCTCAGTACGCAATGTTATGCAGACATAAACACACCAACATTGGTTGGCAAGTGATGGTGGGGACAAACACAGACACACAAATACATACATACATACATACACACAATGGGGAGGGGGACCAGTTGATTAGATCGTTTGTGTGTTTACATCCCCATAACATAGCAGTTCGGCAAAAAGAGACTGATATAAAAAGTACTAGGCTTACAAAGAATAAGTCCTGGGGTCGATTTGTTTGTGTAAAGGTGGTGCTCCAGCATGGCCACAGTCAACTGACTGAAACACGAAAAAGAATAAAAGAATAAAACAGATAAATGGCACCTTGAGCAAGTATCTTTTACTATATCCTTGGGCTGACCAAAGACTTGAGGGTGGATTTGGTAGATGGAAACTGAAAGAAACCTGTTGTATATGTGTGTGTGTGCATGTGTGTGTGTGTCTTTGGTTCTGTGTTTATCACCCGCCACCACTCAACAACTGGTGCTGGTGTCTTAAAACACCCGTAATTTAGCAGTACAGCAAAAGGGACTGATAGAATACCAGGCTTTAGAAAATAAGTCCTGGGGTCGATTAGTTCAGCTGAAACCCTTCAAGACAGTGCCCCCAGCATGGCCATGGCCGCACTCAAAAATGACTAAAACAAGTGAAATATAAATGATAAAATAAAAGGATAATGAAATTAAACTTTTTCCAAGTGAGGATTTAAAACATCAATATTCATTTCAGTCAAATTTTGCTCGAATATAAAAAATACTAGACTTAATATCTACTTGCTCTCTTTTTTTCTCTCTCTCTCTCTCTCTCTCACACACACATACTCACACACATACACACACAAATGAATACTCGTAGTCAATTAACCCATTTTCTTTTTTCTGTTTTTTTTTTTCCCTGTTTTATTTACACAATTTGGCTAGGTTCTTAACTCATTTCCAGCAGTAGGTAATAAGTGCAAGAGGATTAACACACCAAATTAATGACAATCGCTGGTACTCATATAACACTCACTGTTAATGTCTAATGTCTTCTCTGCTATTTATTACTATTTACTACTACTACTATTATAATTATATTATTTATTATTACCATTATGAGTGGAGGCGCAATGGCCCAGTGATTAGAGCAGCAGACTCGCAGGCATAGGATCGCGGTTTCAATTCCCAGACTGGGCGTTGTGAGTGTTTATTGAGCGAAAACACCTAAAGCTCCACGAGGCTCCGGCAGGGGATGGTGGCGAACCCTGCTGTACTCTTTCACCCCAACTTTCTCTCACTCTTACTTCCTGTTTCTGTTGTGCCAGTAATTCAAAGGGTCAGCCTTGTCACACTGTGTCACGCTGAATATCCCCGAGAACTACGTTAAGGGTACACATGTCTGTGGAATGCTCAGCCACTTGCACGTTAATTTCACGAGCAGGCTGTTCCGTTCATCGGATCAACTGGAACCCTTGACGTCGTAAGCGACGGAGTGCCAACAACCATTATGAGAAGGCGACAAACTGGCAGAATCGTTAGCACAATGGGTGAAATGCATAAGGTATTTTGCCCATCGCTACGTCCTGAGTTCAAATTCTACACAGATTGGCTTTGCCTTTTGTCCTTTCAGGGCCGAGAAATTAAGTGCCAGTGAAACACTGGGGGTTAATGTAATCGACTAAACCCCTCCCCCAAAATGGCTGCCATTGTGGAAACATTCGAAACAATTATACTTATTACTATTAAGGCGACAAGCTGGCAGAATTGTTAGTGTGCCAGGTGAAATGATTAGCGGTATTTCACCCATCGCTACGTCCTGAGTTCAAATTCCACTGAGGTTGACTTTGCCTTTCATCTTTTCAGAGTTGATAAATTAAGTATCAGTGAAACACTGGGGTCGATATAATCGGCAAGTCCCCTCACCCAAAACTTCAGGCCTTGTGCCTTTAGTAGGAAGGAATATTATTATTATTATTATTATTATTATGTGAAGTTTGTGAAGGCACATGGCTCAGTGGTTAGAGCGTCGAGCTTACGATCGCAAGATTGTGAGTTCGAATTTCGGACCAGGCTGCGTGTTGTGTTCTTGAGCAAGACACTTTATTTCGCGTTGCTCCAGTTCACTCAGCTGTAGAAATGAGTTGCAACATCACTGGTTCCAAGCTGTATCAGCCTCTACCTTTCCCTTGGATAACACTGGTGGCGTGGAGAGGAGAGGCCAGTATGCATGGGCGACTGCTGGTCTTCCACAAACAACCTTCCCCAGATTTGTGCTTGGGAGGGTAACTTTCTAGGTGCAATCCCATGGTCAGTCATGACTGAAGGGGGTCTCAGCATTATTATTATTATTATTATTATTATTATTATTATTATTATTATTATCACCATCATCATCAAGGCAGTGAGCTAACAGAATCATTAGAATGCTGGCCAAAATGCATAGTACCATTTTGCCTGTCATTACATTCTGAGATCAAATGCCACCAAGGTTAACTTTGCCTTTCATCCTTTTAGGATCGATAAAAAAAGTACCAACCAAAGTACTAGGGTCAATACTATTGACTAGTCCCCTCTCCCAAAACTTCAGGCCTTGAGCTTAAAGGACTAATATGATTTTTATTACTATTACTGAATTTTTAGTATGCCAGACAAAATGCTTAGCAGCATTTCATCTGTCTTTAACATTCTGAGTTCCAATTCTGCCGAGGTCGGCTTTGCCTTTCATCCCTTTGTGGGGTCAATAAATTAAGAACCAGTTGCATACTGGGGTTGATCTTGGAGAAATATTACCTTGCATGGGAACAGATGAGGGTTGACAACAGGAAGGGCATCCAGACGTAGAAAATCTGCCTCAATAAACTCCATCCAACCCATGCAAGTATTGAAAAGGGGATGTTAAAGCAATGATGATGGTGATGATGATGTTGGTTGTGATGCTGGTGGTGGTGGTATTAATGATGATGATGATGACTATATATATATATATATATATATATATATATATATATATACACACACACAAAGTATGGAGGTTTAGTTCACAGGTGATCTAAACGATTAGATATGCTAGGTAAGTGCTGTAATGGATTACTTCGTTGTCCTCTTTAACAATTATATATATATATATATATATATATATATATATATATATTTATATATCCGCCAAGGTCGACTTTGCCTTTCATCCTTTCAGAGTTGATAAATAAGTACTAGTTGCATACTGGAGTCAATCTAATCAACTGGACCCTCCCCCAAAATTTCAGGCCGTGTGCCTAGAGCAGAAAAGAAAATATATATATATATATATATATATATATATAAACATGCTTTGTTGAAAAACAAGAAGTAAGCTAAGTGATAAGATATATTCTACCACTTCTCCAAGAACATTATCATCAGCAAAATCTTCCATGCTTCCCACATACTTAGAGGATATGGACGGTTTTCAGATGAGTCAAAGTAGAAGTGATATATGAATCTCACAAATGGCCTTCTGTTGAAAGATCTAAAATAACTGCATAATTTATATAAGTCTTGTTTTTTTTTTAAATTTTATTTTACACATTTCATTTAATTTTAATGTAAATGAGAATCATATGCACAGGAAATAAAGGTGGGTTGAGAGAAAACAAGCAGAAAATAGCTAAGTGCAGTATGAGAAATAAACCATGTTTAAATGGTAACACAGAGAGAGAGAGAGACAGAGAGAGAGAGACAGAGAGAGAGACAGAGAGAGAGACAGAGAAGGATGGAGAAAAGGAAAAACAGAGATATCAATAAATTTAAAAGGAAAAAAGACAGGATGGTATCAAACGAGAAATATATTAGTAAAATACTAAATAATAATGGCCAGATGTTTCCAAGTGAGTATAGACAGAATATATCAGAAGATAATTCTGTTCTCAACCTCATTTCTTCATCTATTAACATCTCAAATGGTTAACAAAACTGGTGCATTTGAATAAGGCTGTTGCTTTCCTTTTTTTATGGTTATTTTTTTTTTGTTTTGGTTCATTTTTTTTGCTGCAATATTCCATATGGAAAATGGTACATTAAGGAGTAGGGAGGAATCAATAGCAATGAATTTTCCAAATCTTTTATCTAACATGACCATCATTTTCATATTTTCTTTCATATCTTTTCAACCAAGAAGTTTCAAGTTCAGTCTCACTGCTAGACATCTTAGGCGAGTGTTTTCTACTATAGCTCCAGGGTCACCAAAGTTCTGTGAGTGGATCTAGTAAAGAGAAACTGAAAGATGCCTATCATGTGTGTGCGTGTGAAAATGAATGCTTGATTTCCCCCACCAGTTTGTAAACAACAGCTTTCTGATGGTGCCATTTGATTGCACTCCGCTACAAAAGCATTGATCTATTTTTTAAATCTTTAATCTTTTAATACACACTTGTTACAGCCAAGAGACTGTGGTCATGCTGGGGCACCACCTTGAAGGGTTTACTTGAACAGCTCCACCCCAGTACTTGCTGTTTATTCTGGCACTTCCTCTGTTAGTCACTTTTGTCGAACCACTAAGTTATGGGAATGTAAACACACCAGTACCAGTTATCAAGCAGTAGGGAGAACAAACACACACACACACAACACAACACACAATACACATACACACACGATAACTTCCACACAGTTTCCATCTTTTGGCAAAATGTACACCACAAAAAACATGGTGGGCTTCCAAATCTAAATTTGTTATTAATTGCAATACACAACAGCAGCAGCAGCAGTGTCGCCACCACTGATGCTGTTGTCGCCATCATCATCTGATAGACAGAATCGAAATTTAAGCTATATTCATTGAATCATCTCGAGAGAGGAAAAGGAAGCACATGGCTCAAACATTCACACTCTCTATAATCATAAAGAAAAACTATTAAAACACACACACACACACACACACACACACATATACACTTATGCAATGTCTGAATTGTTTTGCTTTGTTTTATAGAAGGAGTGAATAAACTTTATCTCAATCATCAGTTTGTAATATATGACAGAGAAAACAAGTTAGACCATCCTTTCAGAAAACATCCGGGCCTTTCCTTAAGACTCATATAGTCAAAGATGAAAAGTTTTTAATATATATGTATGCATGTGTGTGTGTGTGTGTATAGACAGAGAGAGAGAGAGAGAGATACACAGATAAATATACAGATATATACATTATAGATAGATAGATAGATTACATATATATATATATAAATATATATATATATATATATATATATATATATATATATATATATATATATATATATATATATATATATAAGAGTGTTGTAGATTGCTTGAAGTATTGTAGTATCAAAGAAGCGAAAGAAAAGGGAAAACAGGAAAGCTTCTGACAATGATGAAAGTTTTACAAAACCTTTAGATTTCAGGTGCAAAGGCCCATCCTCAGAAGAAAAACAGTTTTTCTTCTAAGGACGGGCCTTTGTACCTGAAATTTAAAGGATTTGTTAAACTTTCATCATTGTCAGAAGCTTTCCTATTTTCCCTTTTGTTTCCTGTCTTCATATATATATATATATATACACATATATATATATATATATATATATATATATATATATATATATATATAGAGAGAGAGAGAGAGAGAGAGAGAGAGAGAGAGAGATAAATAGATAGATAGATAGATAGATAGATAGAGTAAAATTGAACAAGGAAACAAACTCTCGGAATGTTGTTAAACCATTTATATCTTGAATTCTTCTACAAATGTTTCGATGGATACACTCCAAAATGTCCAACAGGATAAATTATGGTCAGCAATGCATCAATCACATTACGAAGGATATGGATAACAAACTCATCAAACAGACATATTAACAGAAATAGAAAGTCCAATAAAATGTACCATATTTATATTCATATGCATACACACATACACACACTCAAATATGTGATGATGTGTAAATATAAAAATTATATATCTACATAAAAACACATATATTTATATACTGAGGGTGATAAATTGAATATTAATTTAATTAACATCAAAGCAGAAAATACAGCCGAGGGTCAAGAGAAAAGTTGTTGGTAGCCTCTGCTCCTTCAGGAACAAAGGGCTTAAGAAGAAGAAAATAGACTGGGCATAGCTTAACCCTTTAGCATTCAGGTTACTCTGTCAAATATAATGATTATTGATTCACATTGTTTTGAATTAACCATGAATTGTCTTGTAGCTACATCAAAATGTTGATGATGTGACTATTTTTAGAAATTTTAGAATGTAGGTTAGGAGTAAAAGGCCAGATCTGAACAGGTGGAACATAAAGCAGGCGGTTTAATATTTCGGCTGGATAAGGCCAGTTCAAATGCTAAAGGGTTAAACACTTTTGATCACAGGTCTTCTCAAATAGAATAGACCAAGACTAAACAACAACAACAATGATTATTTCCTCAAATACAAGACAAAAGCAACAAAATGAGAGGAAGATGAAATAATGATGAAAAGGAAAACGAAAATGATGAAGAAGATGGAAGGAAAAGCAAAAAGAATGAAAAGGGCATGGTAAGAAGTTGAATGAAGGATAACTTTAATGACGAAACACCCCACCAGCTTTTGGATATTTAGAAAACCATAGAAAGAATTTAAAAGATCACTAGACAACAATGGTGTCTACATTAAACAAAGTTTGACATTTGATTCAATAGGTGACCTGCTCATATTTGCAAATGCCTGATTCTTGTGTAACATTAATGGTTTTAACAAGCAATCTACAATGCCCTTCTCTGTCACTTCATCCACCCGCCTGGGGAACTGGTATGGAAACCTCCTTTATTTTCCCATTTCACTGACATATTAATTTAGAAGATTTACAGGCAAATATGACTGACACGAATACAACAATACAGTATTATAGCATTTAAAAGATTTTATTTAATTAATAAACATATACACATACATATGTATGTATGTATGTATGTATGTATGTATGTATACATACTTCTGTGAATGTGTGTGGATACATATCCATGTGTGAATGTATACATACACACA
>NC_142936.1:76604431-76609431 GCF_046866305.1 Octopus bimaculoides | reverse complement strand
ATAAGTACTAGGGTTGATTCATTCGACCAAAAATTCAAGGCGGAGCCCCAGCATGGCCGGAGTCTAATGACTGAAACAAGTAAAAGATAAAAGTAAAGACTTACTTCTCTGTAGTCAAGTGGTTTTATAGTGCTATCTTCTTCCAGCAGTAGGACACAATACCTGTAGTCTAGGAGAGACGAACCACCAATGAGTCCAAGAGGGGCTGAAGTGGTGAGACGGTATTCTTCTGTCGATAGCATCCAGTTAGTGGAAGCACTACTGAATAACCGCTCCATGTCGTATTCTTGCAGTTCCTTAATGGACTGAATACTTTTTGGAAGTATTCCTTTCAAAGAGTCTTTTTGCGGGCCAGTAGCACCCGAAACGGGCGTTTTTGGAGGTGAACTCATTTTAATCACTTCGAGAAATAAACTCAATGAAATAAAGAAAACTTCTCAGTCAACATAAAACGTCATTGCTATATTTCTCTGTGGCAACTTTCTTTTCATAAATTATGTTTTATTCTGTCACTTAGCTGATATCACCCGGAATTAAAACGGCGGCATGTTTAATTTTATCTATAAAATAACAAACAAACTATATTAACATGGATTAATGTGTTACAGAGGGATATAATTTAATGCATTATAGTGTATTATAACGATTATTACAGGCAGCCAACGGTCTTGGGTAAACCGAGAATGCGCTTGCGCAGCATTATTAGCAGTAACATCAATTTTCTTCATGCCCTAACTTAGCTATACTTATCCCTGTTTCAAGAAAATTGTGCAACACGCCATAGAATATATAACTAGATATAATAAAGTGTTTCTAATCTTGATACAAGTACTCTTAGAGCAGGTATTTCCAAATTGGAGTAAGTTTACTCCAGCGGCAAATTTCGCCTCTCTAAGAGTTAAATTTGCTCATTCTAGAATTTTTATATGTGCCAGTGGCGGTGATAAATCGAGTGATGGGTTAAGTCAGCTACCCAAGGAATTTACTATTTGGGTAGTTGACTCGAATCCTCATCAATAGTTAACTTCTTGTTAATACTACTTAAGTCAACTACTTGGGGGTCATCTAGGTAGGCCATGCGGGATATAGTGGAGGCGCATGGCTTAATGGTTAGGGTATTTTTTTTCTTTTTCCCCATAGGCACAAGGCCTGAAATTTTGGGGCTGGGGATAGGTCGACTACATCGACCCCAGTAAGTAACTGGTACTTAATTTAACGACTCCGAAAGGATGAAAGGCAAAGTCGACTTCGGCGGAATTTGAACTCAGAACGTAACGACGAGCGAAATACCGCTAAGCATTTCGTCCAGCGCGCTAACGATTCTGCAATGGTTAGAGTGTTAGACTCACGATCGTAAGATTGTAGTTTCGATTCCTGGACCGAGTGATGTGTTTTGTTCTTGAGCAAAACACTCATTTCACGTTACTCAGCAGGTAAAAATGAGCAATCCTGCAATGGACCGACGTCCCGTCCATAGAAGAATATATAAGTCAGAGAAAGCGGCCCTATGCTCCTCACGGAACAATGTAGACTAACTTAACCAACTAACCATGCAGGATATGAACTCAGAACGCAAAGAGCTGGTAAAATTATCTAAGGTTTCTGATTTGAAGTTCTGGAGTTTTACCAACCCATTGCCCAGAATGTATTTTTTTTATTTCCGGAAAGATAAAAAAGAAGTGTTGATTTTGAACTCATTGCACAGCATGTACAGTGTACAGATATCGCTTGGTATTCTATCTGATGCTTAACGACTTTACCAATTCGTCGTCCAGAGATGAAAGAAATAAAATTCAATACAACCCTTTTCGATCGATGAAAATAGAAGGACCGATTCGAGGTGGTGAATTGGTGAAACTGTAAGAACGCCGGATCGGATGTATTGGATATTTTTTCCGGTTCTTTGACTTCTGAGTTCAAATCCTGCTGTGACCTTCTTGGGAAGCTGACTTAATCCACCACCCAGTTTAACACTTCAACCTGGCACCTTGGCCGCCTTTACCAGAGACCAGCCAGAATGCTTTAAAAAGATGCTGGACTGGTCTCTGGTTTGAGGATATCTTTTTCTCTTTCTCACCTCAACCTGGGAAGCTCTGTAAGGGATCATGAGCACCGCCTTCTATCCTGTTTAAAAAGTAAAAAAGATATACATCCTCAAAAGCACCATTGTAATATGTATCGAATTCTACCCTCAGATATATCGACTAGAAACCGAGTAGTACTTTCAGCACAGTAGCGAAATATTATACTAGTTTATGTGAGTGAAATATACCAATCATTGTTAAAACCATTGAGTGGATATAACATTGAATGGATATATCACTTGGATATATAAGTCGAAAGGCAAGCTATTATAAATCGGCACGAACTTTCCGGACAACCCAATATATGAATACTGTAATATATATATTGGTATGGATATACAAAGCTGATAGTGCTCATACCACAAATCCTCCTCATCTCCTCCCATGATGATGATGATGATGATGATGATGATGAAGCGTCACTTCTCCGTGCTGCTAGACTTAATTTAATTTTTAAACAAATTATTTATAAGTTAGTTTGAGATATAGACTTGGTGGGTTGGGCTGGGGTGGCTGGAGGGACAGTTTCCTTTAAGCATTGCAAACCCTCACGCCTCCACCCTCGTCGCTCGCCACCCATTCCAGGCTGGAATATGTTGTATATATTAAAAAAAAAGAAAGCAATTCTCAATAGCTTGTTCATTTAAAAGGAAGTCATGCTGTATATTTAAAACGAAGTCATGCTGTATAAGCAAATTATTCTTTCTAATTATGGAACAAGGCCTGTAATTTTGAGGGGACGGGGAAGTAAATTATGTCGACCCCAGTACTTCACTTTGTTGACCCTCAAAGAGATGAAAAGAAAAAAGTCGACTTCGGCAGGATTTGAACTCAAAACGTAAAGAACCAGATGCAATGCTGTTCAGCATGTTATTCAGCATGTTAACGTTTCTGCCAGTTTACTGCATTTTTTAGAGCGAAATAATATAAAAAAGGTAAACCAACATTTCGTTATAAAATCATAAACAGTATTGTAAAAAAATAAATTTTCACACTAGTTATTACAAAAGCGCAAAAGAAAAAAAAATCTTACGCAGTCTGAGCATATCAAATTATAAAAAAAAAGAATAAAACAAGCAAACAAAATAAAAACGAAACAAAACAAAAATCACTTATCTATGCTAGAAGTCATTTCTTACCGGTTGATTAATTCACGTGAATAAAACAATAGAAATTGTTTATAAATGGCAGCTGCCGTTGTCATAGACAACGTTGCTAAATTAGACAAGGGAGACAACTGTTAGTTATTCATTAATTTAAACAGGCTTCGACGTGCTGCCATGAAATAAGACAGTGAACTGAATAGCTTTTAATATTAGATCTATCTATGAGGCGGCGAGCTGGTCGAATGCTTAGCGGCATTTCGTTCGTTCTGATTTCAGATTCCTCCGAGGTCCACTCAGGGTCGATAAAATAAGTACCTTTTGAGCACTGGGGTCGATGTAATCGACCGAAATTGTCGGCGTTGTGTCAAACTTTGTAACCAACATTATCTCCTTCTCTCTCTCTCTCTCTCTCTCTCTCTCTCTCTCTCTCTCTCTCTCTCTCTCTCTCTCTCTCTGCTTTGCCTCGAGTCATCAATTCCTGATGGATACGTAGGGTCACTGTCTGATCCCCTTCCCACAAGTGTGGCTTGGGCATTTTAAACCTAACAGAAATAATCTCCTCCAAGTTTGTCCACAACATATTTCTTCCAGAGTGAGGGAGAGAGCGGCAGAGAGACAGAGATAGATAGATAGACAGATAGAGAGAGAGAGAGAGAGAGAGAGAGAGAGAGAGAGAGAGAGAGAGAGAGAGAGAGAGAGAGAGAGAGAGACAGAGAGTGATAAATATCGCAAAACATTCTCTACAAACACCTAACAAGTCTGTTTATTCACGCACGCTCGCACGCTCGCACGCACGCACACACACACACGTATGATGTCAGCAACTTGATTTTGACCAATGCAATCGTTTGACTGTTTTCTTAAAGGAGCGCGAATGTGGTTTTTCAGTCCTTATCGGGACCTACACTATTTTGTACAGATGAGACAACGATGGGCCCGGTCCCTCTTACTGGAGGTGTTCAGAGAGTTACCATCTACGCTGACAGATAATTGGAAATCCTCTTAGCCCCTTGTGGAGCACAGGGCCGGTTTCCCGGTTTCCCGGTTTCCAGGCGTATGTGTTCCCCACTAGCTGGACGGGACGCCAGTCCATTGCAGCTTTTTACTCAAGAAACAGGAAGAAAGAGTGAGAGAAAGTTGGGGCGAAAGAGTACAACAGGGGTCGCCATCATTCCCTGCCGGAGCTTCGTGGAGCTTTAGGTATTTTCGCTCAATAAACACTCACAACGCCCGGTCTGGGAATCGAAACCGCGATCCTCCGACCGCGAGTCCACTGGGCCATTGCGCCTCCACTAAAATAATAAACGCGCCCTTTTAAAGCTTAGCCAGGCTCACGGCCCAGGTTTCCCGGTTTCAATGGCGTATGTATTCCCCAGCTGGACGGGACGCCAGTCCATCGCAGGATTACTCATTTTTGCCAGCTGAGTGGACTGGAGCAACTTGAAATGAAGTGTTTTGCTCAAGAACACAAATCGTCGCCCGGTCCAGGAATCGAAACCACAATCTTACGATCATGATGCTGACACCCTAATCACTAAGCCACGCGCCTTCACCTGACAGATAATTGCCATCATGAAATTTTTCATCGGTTGTTTTATCTATCTCGTGCACGCCCAGCCATAGTATGCAGCGTATAATAGAGATGTTAAAAATCAAGTGCATGAAGCGTTCTTAAGCAAGGAAAGGCCTTTCACAGGGCCAAAGGTACACTTAAACGCATATACCCAAAAAGAATACCTAGTCAACATCATTGAATTAAGACGAAGTCGCTGGTAGTACATCAGGATTTTTCTTCTAGTAAAAGATCTAA
>NC_142936.1:76556931-76601931 GCF_046866305.1 Octopus bimaculoides | reverse complement strand
ATATATATATATATATATATATATATGATGCAAGAGAGTTAGGGGTTGAGGGTTCAACCCACTAAGGGATAGTATCTATCCAGTATACTGCTGGGAGGGTACCCAATTATTGCTGCACTAGTGTTATACCAAGTGCAATCAATGGGAGCGAGTAAAAGTGGAGGTTTTCATTTTCTAATTGATATATATATATATATATATATATATATATATATGTGTGTGTGTGTGTGTGTGTGTGTGTGTGTGTGTGTGTGTGTGTGTGTATGTATGTACTTATATATTGTTGTGTCGACGCCCCCAGGCGAAGAAGTAGGATCTCCCAAGACATATAAATAGAGGTAGTCTGTCCGTGGTAGAAGTGTTGAGTAGCGGTTGAGTAGCAGTCGAGTAGCAGTTGTGTAGCGGTTGAGTAGAGATCATCCGAAGGTGCTAGATAGCAGTAGCTTGAGACATAACACACACACACACACACACACAATTTAGCTAGGTGTAAAATTCACCTAAGGGATATTAAATATCCGAAGAATTTACTGGTTTATATTACCTATATCAATAACAATGTTATTCCAATAGGTAAATAAATAAACATACAGTTTATTAATATGTAAGGACGACCGTGCGAAATCAAAAAGGAGAAATGGTGACGAATAGAAAAACAGAGGACTCCTTTTATTTAAACGCGTCGCACGGTCGAACACAATATTATATATCAATGATGATATACAAATATGTTATACTACGATAACATATGTGAATTCGTAAATACCAGTAATGAAGACTATAGAAGGCAACCGTATGAAATGAATAACAAGAGATATTTATTATGGCGTTAAAATGTATGTCTGTGTGAGAGTGTGAATGCGACATATAAGAACATAATCAAAGACAGGCCGTCGTACAAAGAAAAGTGTGTATGTGAGTGATACATATATGTGTACGTGAGTTATTACAGCAGATAGAAAGAGAGTCAGTAACCGTGAGCATTTATACCAGTTCTTATAGTACCATTAGTATGAGTCTGTATGTGAAAGAAGTGAGTTGAGGCTGTATGTGGCAGAGCTGATCACTAGTTGTGATGTTGTGGCATCGATGCCGGGCCGTGATTCTTGTTATACAGATGTTCGTCGCTGGCTGAGATTCTTGTCTGTTTATTTATCGTGGTGAAGCTGAGTCACCTAACAGAATCGAAGAGAGAGATGTGCCGCGGTGGTTTAGTTTGGTGTACATAGAAAGTCGTGTTGACGCTGGTGGAGATTGATGCTGGTTAGTAGTAATCGTAGAATCGTGTTGGTCATGACGATGATGCTGGTTAGTAGTCGTAGACTCGTGTTGCTGATGTGGCGACGGCGGTGGTCATCGTTGGCTGGACGAAGCTGTTGAAGGGGTCGCTGGCTGATTGTTGCTGCTGCTGTCGTGTGGTACACGGAACAGATCTCAAAGAGAAACTGGACCAAGACGAATTTGGCCGCCGAGTTAAAGCTATTTATAACAAACTATCGGCTCCCAGACGGTAGTAGAAAAACACTATCACGTGACCTTATTAAGGGCCGTGATTGGTCAGTTTGCGTTCTGGCGGGAACGGTTCGAAGAAGTTGCCGCTTCGAATATTAATCAGTCACATGATGACAAGGTTGGGTTCTCCGCTACGCTCGCGCTTATTTATATTTAAATGAGAAGAATGGCGATAGCAGTTTCACTACAAATATATAGATATAAATAAGAAATGGAAAACTAAACAATAAATTGAACAATTATAAATTCCATTCAATTTAAATATTTTATACAAATAAATGACACTCATAAATTACAGGTGTTTCCGTTTCATTTGTAAAACGAAGTTTTTCGAGAATAATCAAATCCGTTTAAATATGTAATGATGCTTCATCAGATAGACATATTTACTTAAATGTAATTTATGAGATGTATCATTTGTTGTATAAAATATTTAAATTGAATTGAATTCATAATTGTTCAATTTATTGTTTTGTTTTCTATTTCTTATCTATCTATCTATCTATCTATCTATCTATCTATCTATCTATCTATCTATCTATCTATCTACACGCGCGCGTGCACACACACACACACACACGCACACATATAATTTCACTTCGAAGATGGGAGAAAAATAACGACTAGTTTAGTAACCATGAAACAGAATATAAAAAGTAATATGATTCTGAAAATCCATTCTTAAAGAAAATGAAACCTCATAAATGCTACACACTATAAACAAGACCTGTAACGAAAAGTCACTTACACAATTATCAAAGATACAGAGTCAACAGTATTAATAATTCCAAAGCATCTAAACAACTAAACAACCCTACAAGAAGCAACAAAAACTCCTTTTCAAGACATAATTCTCCTCAATAGTATTGAGACAGTGATACAAACGCCTTAATTTTCAGACTAAGACGTAACCTCAGTGGGAGAAACACAAACCTCTTTGTTTCCAGATGCAATGCCTCTCTGAATCAGGATTACCAGTTAACACTATACACCAGAAAATATAACCGTAATAACAACTTTAGACAGAACCAACCACAACAAAGAACCTATAACCGTGCAAGGTTTTACAAAAGACCAGATAACAACAGGCTTAAGAATTACAGGAATATTAATACCTTCGACTAAAAGCCAAGGTATTAGTTTTTTTAGACACAGTGGACAGAACTCAAGGCACTCGATGTCACAGACCGAATGTAAGATTTCGAAAGTAATAGATCTTTTACACAAAACCCTTTCAACGCAGCAAATTAAAATTCTCTCGAAAGGACTAAATTTTACCCTAACATCACAAAATTCCAACATGAATTGACAGCCAGAGTTTATTTCTTTATGTCCCCGTAACTTTCTAGTTCGGAAAAAGAGACAATCAATAAGTTCTAGACTTGAAAAAATAAGTACTGCGGTCAATTTGATCGACTAAACCCTTAAAGGTCGTGTCTCTCAATGGCTGCAGTCCAATGACTGAAAAGAGTAAAAGTATATGTGCGCGTGTATGCATGTGTGTGTGTGAGTGTATCAGAAGCAAAAACAAAAAGGAGCTAACTACAGCAGAAACTGCTCAAAAATTTTTTTAACGTTAAAATTGCATAAAAGTATTTGTTTATGAATAATCGTTGGTTGAACTGGAAGCTCTATATTTCGATTTGGCCATAAGAAATCATATAATGACAGCAAAATAAAACAGATTAACAGAAAACAACATTATCTTAATGAATAAACGTTTTAGGCCTAATCTACAATAGGCTGGGTTCGTTTTAGTGTCATCACATTCAACCATTCATCCATCCATCAAACCAGCCACACCAAAAAAAATTCTTATCTCACAAAGCATTCATTTACCAATCTATCCATCTCCCTCTCTGTCTCTCGCTCACTCTCTCCCCCATCCTCCCTTATCTATCACTCAACCTAATTAATTTATCATCTAATCTAACAGCTAACAATACAAGATGTATTAGCAAAATGCTTTCATTTTTTTTCTCTTGAGTGTTCACAGGGCATGCTAGTACTAATGTATTTTTCACGAAATATATAAAATTCATAGAACGATGCGGCTATAAAAAATAAGAGACACCAGACACCAGCTGATGAAAAACTATTATATTGGTATTATATTGGCAACATTCCAGGACGGTTTGTCGAATGTAACTGAGAACTGAGGTGATGGGTAAGTTCAAAGATTCACATTAATTTTCGTTTTATTTCCATCGGAGATTTAGCATTTATAATAACTCTTTAAAACAATCAAACACAAATCTCTAAACATAAATCTTCATTCCAAAAACAGGTTTCTACACACACACACACACACACACACACACACACACACACACACACACACACACACACACACACACACACACACACACACATATATGATATGTATACATAGATATGTATATAACATATTTGTAAATATGTTATAAAATTATGTGTATATCTATATGTATGCAAGACGGTACCCATACAGGTGATCCCCAGGAGTGCCTCCGGATTTAAACATCCCCTGGTTGCTTGGATGCTTCAGACTACCCCTGAAGGATCGAGGCAAACCTCTCACTTACCTATATATATATATATATATATATATACATATACCTATAAACAAATAAATAAATATATATATATATACAAACACACATACATACACACATGCACACAAACAAACACACATACACAGCATACACTGTTGTTGTTGGCACTCCGTCGCTTACGACGTCGAGGGTTCCAGTCGATCCGATCAACGGAACAGCCTGCTCGTGAAATTAACGTGCAAGTGGCTGAGCACTCCACAGACACGTGTACCCTTAACGTAGTTCTCGGGGATATTCAGCGTGACACAGTGTGACAAGGCTGACCCTTTGAATTACAGGCACAACAGAAACAGGAAGTAAGAGTGAGAGAAAGCTGTGGTGGAATAGTACAGCAGGGTTCGCTACCAACCCCTGCCGGAGCCTCGTGGAGCTTTAGGTGTTTTCGCTCAATAAACACTCACAACGCCCGGTCTGGGCCATTGCACCTCCACACAACATACACTAACAAAACCATATATAAGGCGAAGTAGTAGAATATTAACATTGGATACAGCGCCTTACTGTATTTGTTCCGTCCCTTTGTGCTCTGAGTACAAATCATGTCGAGGTCAATCTCAACTTTCATCATTTTGGAGCCAAACTCCTCCTCACCCCCTACTTCCAAAATACAACGACCCTGGTCACCGCTCGGAACACTTTGCTGTATCTGTTGCTACGCAGTTTCCTGAAGCAATTACTGGTGTCACACTGTATCAGTCTTGCCTTTCCATTTGGTGATGCCTATGTCACGGCATGGGGAGCCTTGCCTGTACCAAGAGCAACTGCCGGTCCTTCACACACACACACACACACACACACACACACACACACACACACACACACACACACACACACATATATATATAGTTAAAATTTAGATTCAGATGAATATGGTATTTAAGTTGAGGCACCAGCATTTAGTACGGTATTATCCATACAATTTCAAAATAAGGTGATTAGAATCAAAATAAACAACAAGGATATCCAGAGGTAATGCAGTACGAAGCTTCTAAGTGGAAGTGAAGGTAGCATGTTCTTTGTCTATCTCCTTAACTTCTTGGAGTTTTAGGTAAAATTATACTAATGTGTCCATCTGTTTTAATTTAATTAAATTATATGTCTTTGTGCAGCTGAGGATTGCTCTGCATTTAAATTGGTAAAATGGTTGCATTGTTCAATTAAATGGAGTTGCGTGAAAATATTGTACTGCATTACCTCTGGATATCCTTGTTGCTTATTTTGATATATATATATATATCGCTCTGAAGTCTGTTCCGCGACTGATTTGTTTTGCGCCAAAATCACAGCAGCTTACCAGTGTGAAATAATCTCGATTCAGATTTACGAGAAAAATAATTTATTAAAATTAATTTACGAAGGTATCATTCATTCTATTATTATCCAATGTAATTATTTTAAGAATGATAATAACAGAATCAATGATACAGGTGACAGCAGACCAAAAAGTAACAATAAATAGCCGAGGGATTAAAATTAATCAAAGGACATACTAAGTATGCCTACCTGTTTGAAATAACAGTCAAAACTCGTTATTAAATCGCCAAAAATACACTGGTGATAGCTACAGAAATCAAACGAAAGCAAATTCAGTTAAGACAATCTACTTACATACATTTAAGTATTTGGATATCATTATATCAAAATTAAACATATCAGTGCTTGTGTTTCATGTTGGCATAATGACCCTCTCGATATATGACAGTACCTTTATTGCCTCATTTCCAACGTTACTCCTATCCATTTGGTGGGAGCATTAATTTATAATTCATTGGAGCATTAGTTCATGTTATTGCAATGAATGAAGAATATGGAAGTCATAAGCTGCTAAATCTTGTAAAACAATAATTTATAATATTTGTTAAATAAATTACATGTGCAGAATCGGTTTGACGAAACACCTGGTTCCAAAATTTTTCGGATTACTGATTTTTCCGATCCAGGGGTTATCATCTTGGTCAGCATGCTCTAAATTAAACAAATATTAAATTTACTTAGATAAGGGTTTCAAATTTAGACACAAGGCCAACAAGTTAGGGGGAAGGGGAAGGTCGATTACATCGACCCAAGTACGCAACAGGTATTTAATTTATCGATCTCCAAGGACGGAAGGCAAAGTGTATTCGTAAAACCTGTACTGGTAAAAGGTGTTAGTTTGTGCAAGGTATCAGTAAACTAGTCTGGCGGCCGCAGGATTTGAAATTGTTGCTCGAAAATTGCTACATATAAGAGGTTCTGGACCAGCAGCGTCCATAAAGTCAGTGTTGTTCCTGTATAAAGTCTCCAGGCAGTAAATTAGTTTGCGTTGTTGGGAATGTCAAAGAACGATCTATTAGAGAAAGCTACAAAAAAAAAACAACAAAAAAAAAACGACTTGTAAACCTGCAATAGTAGCTGGAAAGTACGAAAACGCTTTTTTATGTTGAAAATGGGCTTGTGAAATTAATTTGTGCATCTGTGCAAAGTTGACCACGGCGATATATGAATTTAGAGAAAAGTGGTGAGCTGGTAGAATTGTTACCGTGCCGGGCAAAATGCCCGGATCTTTTTTAAAACGGGGGCCACAGTATTTTCTTAACGAAACACTTTGAAACTTGGAACACTGGTAGAATGTGTCATATAAAACATCTTTTTCTCTTAGTCTTCTTAAAAAAAAAAAAGAAATCCCTAAGTTATTCCATGTTAAAGTTGTCGTATTTCTGTAATTTCAACCAATCACTGACGTCCATTCAGCCGATATACATTAAGTGCCGACTACATAAACAAACGATTCTGAAACAATTCTATCGGTGATAAAATTATTATTTCCTTGACAAAAAATGGCTGAAGCATATTGGCAGTAGCTAATAAACCTTTCTATCATAGGCTAACCCTAACCCTAGCGTTAGGGTTAGGGTTAGGGTTAGGGTAAAACAGCAAATTTTAAAAGAAAAAAGCAAATAAAACGAAGAAAAAAAAAAGAAAATGAAAAAAGCAAATTTAAAATGAAAAAAAGCAAATTTAACGAAGGAAAACGAACACAAGTGTTGCCTCTCTGCAAATGTCAGAAGTTATGGAGATTAAATACGCTTTACACCGCTTAATCAGCCAAAGGAGTAAATGTAAACAACTGAATACTTGTCAGTGATTGGTTGAAATTATCGAAATAAGACAATTTTTTACATGAAATAAATTCGAATACAAAAATATTTTTCTGTTCTATAAACACAAAATAGATAAGTATACGAAGTTTGAAAGTCCTTCCGTACCAAAAATACTACGTAAAACGTTAATGAAAACTGTGGCCCCTGTTTTAAAATAGATCCAAATGCCCAGCAGCATTTCGTCTGTCTTTACGTTATGTGTTAAAATTCCGCCGAGATCGACTTGGCTTTTCATCCTTTCAGGGTAGATAAAATAAGTACAAGCTGAGCACTGGGGTCGAGGTAATCAACTTGGCTCCTCCCCCGAAATTACTGGCCTTGTGCGAAAATTTGAAACCGATATTTGAATTTAGAGCTTAAGTAAGCGGAACAAAATGATCGTAAGGCGTTCGGTCCAGTGTGTGTGTGTGTGTGTTTATCCGTACGTGTACATATGTAAATATATGTATATACAAATATAAATGTTAACAATTACTCTTAAATCATTTTTAATCGCCACCTTATCTGCAAATAGTTTAATAGCAACGACCTTCTCTGCACGAGAGATCAAAACTATCTCACTCAGTCTTGAGTGTCGCTTTGACAACGCAGCAAACTTGAGTCAATATAAGAGCGTCTACGCTAGTGGTGGGGATTTTTTTTATTTCCGTAGCGAGGAACCATTTTTGTAACAGGGTGAATTTCAAGTGGATAATAAACTTGTGAAAAAAAAAAAAAAATCTGTGCCGAGAAAATATTTCTTACAGATTCATAGGCACAGGAGTGGCTGTATGATAAGTAGTTTGTTTACCAACAACATGGTTCCGGGTTCAGTCCCACTGCGTGGCACCTTGTGCAAGTGTCTTCTACTATAGCCTCAGGTCGATCAAAACCTTGCGAGTGGATTTGGTTGACGTAAAATGAAAGAAGCCCGTCGTGTATATATATATATATATATGTGTGTGTGTGTGTGTGTGTGCGCGCGCGCGTTTGTGCGTTTGTGTTTGTCCCCCCACTATCGCTTGACAACCGATGCTGGTGTGTTTACGTCTCTGTAACATAGCAGTTCGGCAAAAGAACCGATAAAATAAGTACTAGGCTTATAAAGAATAAGTCCTGGGGTCGATTTGTTCGGCTAAAAGTGGTGCTCCAGCATGGCTGCAGTCAAATGACTGAAAAAAGAAGAGTAGGTAGAACATGTTATAATGGTTGCTTACTTAAAGCTTAAACCGTTTTTTTCTCGTGTGAGGGTTTTGGAGATTTCGTCAGCTCGTGGTATCAAATTTAGAATGCGAACGAAATTTTTTCCGCATGTGAGCTTACTCGATTACTTCAGTTTGCTAGAAGCATGTGTCAAATCTCTCATAATTCAGACCTTGCTTGTCTTAAAAAAAGGAAGTACGCTTTGGATAATGTGATCTTAGACAAACCGTTTGAATAAAATGCAAGAACGTCAGGGATGAACTATTTTTGATCATAGGTCAGAGATGAACTGGGGTTAAACAAGGACGAGAACAACAGTTGGACAAAATAATGGAAACACCTGAAAATGTCAAACAAATTTATTTTAATATGGGGTAGGACAGCCTTTGGCAGTAATTGCAGCCTGAACTCTACAAGGTATGGACTCGTACAAAGTTTGAATTGTTTCCAAAGGAATTTTTGCCCATTCTTCAGCTAAAACAGTCTCCAGTTCTGGTAGTGATGATGGTGGAGGATATCGACTCCTTACTTGTTTTTCTAAAATGCACCA
Organism: Octopus bimaculoides; assembly: GCF_046866305.1. Classification (NCBI taxonomy): domain Eukaryota; kingdom Metazoa; phylum Mollusca; class Cephalopoda; order Octopoda; family Octopodidae; genus Octopus; species Octopus bimaculoides. The sequence goes on along the minus strand of NC_142936.1, from coordinate 76,592,953 downwards.
TAAATGTTCAATAATACTGAGATCTGTGGACTGTGGTGGCCAGATAAGATGTTCAACTTCACTAGAATATTCCTCGTGCCATTCAGTAACAACTTTAGCTGTGTGAATTGGTGTACTGCATTATCATCCTGAAAGACTGCGTTTCCTTCCGGAAACAGTTCCGCAACCATAGGATGAATTTGATCAGATAAAATGCGTAAATAGTCTTGATTATCAATTCTGCTATGAAGGGAAGCCATTGGGCCGGCGGATTTCCAAGATATAGCACCCCATCCTCCCCGATCATCACAGATCTTTCTCCATGTTTAACAGTTGGAAGAAGGCAGTCTGGGTCAGATACTTCTTTTGGCTGTCTCCACACGTATACTCGTCCGAGAAAATAACATTCTTCCACTGCTCTAGAGACTAATTCTGTAGGTTTTTACTCCACTCTAAGCGCTTTGCAACGTTTGTTTTTGAAAGTAGTGGTTTTCTGATTGCAGCCCTCTCGTGAAATCTGGCTTTGAGCAGCTCCCGGTGAACAATTTTTGCGGAAACTGGGTTCTCGAGGTGGTCATTAAGTTCTGCAGTAATTTTGGGAGTTGTACTTTTGTGATCCTTTGTAACAATTCGCGTAAGAGTCCGACGGTCCCTATCTGAAAGTTTTAGTTTTCATCCGGAGTTTTGCTTCAACGAGGAGATTTTTCCCTCTTTCTCAAGGCTGTCATTACTTTCGAGACAGTACTTCTTGATACACTAAAGATTTCGGCTATTTTCGTTACGCTAGCGCCTGCCACACGAACACCAACAATTTAACCTCTTTGAAAGTCCGATAGATCTGTCATATTAATGAATTTTAATTACCTTTTTCTGATGATATGTGGAAAGAAACAGTAATTTTAGCAAAACATATTAAGCAACACTAATAATAAAAAAAAACATAAAAATAAACAAGCTTTTGACGGTTTTATAGATATTTCAAAATTATGATGCTATGATGCTAGGTGTTTCCATTATTTTGTCCAACCCCTGTATATACATATGTATATGTATATATATATATATATATATATATATATATATATATATATATATATATATATACATATATATTGTGTGTTTTTGTGCCTGTGTTTGTCCCCGTCACCGCTTGACAACCGGTGTTGGTTTGCTTACATCACTATGACTTAGTGGTTCAGCAAAATACATCGATAGAATAACTATCAGACATAAAACACACACTAAAAAAAACACACACACACACACACACACACACACACACACACACACACACACACACAACATGCACATATTCAAACACACACGCAAGCAAAAACAATATGCACCGTTATAATAAATGTATGGAAGTAAACAAAAAATTACTTCATTTGTATTGCTTCCAATACTAGGACTTAAAGTACAGGATATTGTGGTGTCAGCTTATAAAGTGCGGAATAAAATGAAAAAGTTATAGAATATAACCTCAAATAGCAACCCCACCTCCAAATCCCCGAATCGGTGTTAATGTAGCTTGGAATGTTTTGCCTGAACATATGGTTTCTATGAGCTTTTCAAAGACTGGCATCGATAACGAATTGGATAGAGCAGAAGATAAAGTGAGCATATATAAGAGCATATATAAGTGAGCATATATAAGCATATATAAAGTGAGCATATATAAGTGAGCATATATAAGAAGATAAAGATGAGCAGAAGATAAAGAGCAGAAGATAAAGTGCCGTGGAATGATCGGTATGTTACTACAGTCATCATTGCAAGCATAGATGAAAACTATGATAAAATGAAAGGAAGTGACACTGATGAAATGCTAAATTAAGAAGAATAGCGAGAATTATTTGAAGAATCAGAAACGAGGAATCAGATTACGATGGTTTTAAATGATAAACGCATTTAAAAAAATCAAAAATAACATAACATTATTTTTACGTATGCTATAGTCTTCGCTCAAAAGCTTTAAGTAGAGATTACTCAGCAATCGTGTGCAGTCGCACTGGCCCAGTGGTTAGGGCAGCGGACTCGCGGTCATAAGATCGCGGTTTCGATTCCCAGACCGGGCGTTGTGAGTGTTTATTGAGCAAAAACACCTAAAGCTCCACGACGCTCCGGCAGGGGTTGGTGGCGAACCTTGCTGTACTCTTCTACCACAACTTTCTCTCACTCTTTCTTCCTGTCTCTGTTGTGCCTGTAATTCCAAGGGTCAGCCTTGTCACACTGTGTCACGCTGAATATCCCCGAGAACTACGTTAAGGGTACACGTGTCTGTGGAGTGCTCAGCCACTTGCACGTTAATTTCACGAGCAGGCTGTTCCGTTGATCGGATCAATTGAAACCCTCGACGTCGTAAGCGACAGAGTGCCAACAACAAGTCTTCGCTCAAAAGCTTTAAGCAGAGATTACTCAGCAATCGTGACAGCCTGGCTGCTTTTAGTGTTTGTTATATGCGTTTTAAACTTTACAGCTGTATAACGCCCCTTGAAAAAACAAACACACAAACAAACAAACAAACAAAAAACTATTGGCGCAGGCATGGCTGTGTGGTTAAGAAAATCGCTTTGCGACCATTTGGTCCCAGGTTCAGTCTTTGTTTGGCGTCTTTACCAATAGTCTTCTTCTTCTATAGCCGATCTATGCCTGTAAGTGGATTTAGTAGACGGAAACAGTGTGGAAGTCTATCGTGTGTGTGTTTGTGGGCGTGTGTGTCTGTGTCTATGTTTGTCCCTCTCCTCACTTGATAACCGATGTTGGTTTGTTTATGCTCACATAACTTAGCGATTCAGCTATAGAGAACGATAGAATGAGTACCAGCCTTTAAGAAATATATTAGCGATTTGTTAAAGATAAACTATGTTGTGTATTCGAGAGTGATGGTGGCGATGGTGAGACGCTTTATATTCGAGATTAGATCGTACTACTTACCCCCACCCCCAAAATCTTAGCTGTCCCCAGCAGAGCAGCTTTTTGGGCTTCCTCTACTCTCATGTCAATTCCGATATCATCATCATCATCATCATTATTATTATTATTATTATTATTATTATTATTATTATGCTTAACTCTGCTTATTTCTGATGTTATTGATGCTTGTTTAATAAAATGATATTTCAACAGTATGTATGTTATTTATGATATTGGTTATTCAATTATTTCTTAACATTTTATTCCAGGCAGCCACAACTTAAGCCCATATGTTCCTGGAGATACTTATACGACATATACTGAGAACTCCATTAGAAAAGACATAAAGCAGCAGGAGTATTTTGTTCTAAAATAATTTGAACTGTGAGTGAAAGTTGTTACCAAGAAGTCAATAAGCATTCATTTTGATATACATTAACTGTGAAGTAACCACAGAGTATATTCTTGCTTGAGGAATGTAAACTAAAGCTTTAGTTTTAATAATTCAACCATAGGTGATCGACACGATTTATTTTTGATAAAAATCCTATTAAACACTCAACTTATTCAAGTGGGAAACCACGAATATAAATATCATATTGTAATTATATGTTCTTGATTGTATAAGTGCAAATCCGAGCTTTTGATTAGTTACTGTTGTTGATGTTGTTGCTGTTGTCTACCATCGGGTCAGCCTTGATTGAGTAGATCCTTTTTTTTTTTTTTATCTCATCATGTTTACTGGGCGGCGGTAAAAGGATTAATGGGGCTGCTAGATTGACTTTTTTTTCTTGGGTTCTTCAACGTAACTTTTTCATAGAGAGAGAGAGGGAGTGGGAAAAATAGAGATAGATAGATAGATAGAGAGAGAGAGTGAGAATGAGAGAAGGAGTTATCCCTTGATTGTTACTTTATTGCCTATGAAGGAATGAAAAGCAAAGCAGGCCTCCGCAGGATTTGAATACACCGCAGACAGTCGAAACAAATACAGCAAGGTATTCTCTCTGACACTTTAACGACTCTGCCAAGGTATTCCAACCTTGGCCAGCCCATCTTTTTAGAGATATCTAGAAAACTAAATTATCCAATGTCCTGTACATTGGTTAAGAAGTGATGTGAGAGAGGGCGATTTTGCTGCTGCGTCTTGTAGATCGAGCGACCACGTAAAGGTCCCCTCATCGGCTCACATTTGAAAGTATAGAGTAGCGTAGTTCGTTAACTTAAAGATTGATAATGAGTAACCATTCATATTGAATTTGGAATCATTGAACAATACCACTTTTTGTTGCGAAAAAAATTATTATAATAGAAAACATAATTAATAATCCTTAAGAATAAACAATGAAGTGGGTTTCATTTATCTTCTACTTTTTTATAAATGCTAATTTATGTTTGCAAAGTAAGTATTATGATGCAACATCAGTTTCTTGCTCGGAATGGGAGCTATATCACAAATGTTCTTGTCAACCTGAATGTCACTTATTTAAGAATTGCTGTGTAGACCTGCCTAATCGTAATGTTTCTCATAATCAAAATATTTCTGCACAAAGTTGTACGAAACTGAAAATTGGATATTACATTGCCCTTGACAAATGCCTTCCTAGTTACCCTATTAAAGAATATGTGAGAAAATGTGAGAATTCTGTTGATGGAGATTATATCTTGAAAGTACCAGCTTTCGGGAAAGTAGACAAAAAATTGTACAAGAATGTATTCTGTGCTTTGTGCAACGATCAAGAATACATTTTGGGAAAATCGATTTATGAATGCAATATGAGTAATATTACATATCAGCAACTTTCAAGGCACCTTTCAAATGGCACATGTAACTTTTATTCATTTGATGTCCCAGATATTACATTTATTAATAATCTATATGAATGCTTATACGATATTTCGAATTGTTCTATAAAAGAGCAACATGAAAATAGATCGGAGTTATGTGAAACAAATTCCAAGTCACCGGCTTCTTCAAATAAGTACCAAAACTGTGCTTTATGTAATGACTTAAACTCTACATATTTTGGTGCAGATCGCAAAGAGTTTGGAAGAACCTATCCATTGACTATAATATTCGACCACAGCAGTAATATATTGCAGTACATAAATGCTATTCAAGAGAGTGGCGACACGAATAGAAGCGCAGGAAGGCATGAAGCAATTCTCTGTAACAGTGATTTATTATTTGATGTTTATCAAAACCAGTGTCGTTCAGTTTTCTTCCATTCACTCATCAATTGTATTGCAGTGAGACTAAATGATGATGAATATTACCTCACTGATGACGGTCTGCTTTATTTGAATAAAACTCAACGACTACTGAACAGATCAGAATTCAGTCAGGATACTCAAGGCATAAGTATCTGCATAGATAAGGACTTCGGTGCAATATCAAAATATGCTACATCTGAGAGTTATATTACATTTATAGGTCTTACTATTTCTGTTCCTGCTCTACTAATAACAATTGTAACTTATCTCTGTATACCTGAACTACGTACTTTACCAGGCAAATTCGTAATCAATCTTCTGTCATCGCTGTTTTTGGCAGAGGTTTTGTTTCTTATTTCTAGATATGTGCCTCCGTATACTATTCAATGTATTTTGACAGCTGTTTTGATGCATTATTCTTTCTTGGCATCGTTCTTCTGGATGAATGTCGTATCGTTTGATGCCTGCCGCACTTTCTCAGGATTGATGCAATTTCATATTTCTAATCAGGGTAATAAAAAACTTTTACTGTATTCTATATATGCATGGCTCAGTCCACTTATAATTGTAACGATGTCACTCCTACTTGAGTATATACCAGAAAACAAAGCAGTTTCCCCAGCATATGGCAAGGGTATATGTTGGATTACAAATGGAAAATGTCTTTTATGGGTGTTTGGAATTCCAGTTATTATACTGTTAACACTTAATGTTTTAGCTTTTATTTTTATTTCAAGAGGCCTCCGTTTAGAAATGAAGCGTTCTTCAAAATATTTATTAAGTTACCATAATATTAACTTCAAAATTTTCTTCAAGCTCAGTCTTGTTATGGGTTTAACATGGATTTTGGGATTCCTATATACATTCACAAAAATCAGTGAATTTTCTCTCCTTTTCTGTATCGGTAATTCATTTTTGGGATTGTTTGTTTGTTTTTCTTTTCTTTCCACAAGAGTAATAGCTAGAAAATGCCTGCAGTTTGGGAATTTCTCGAAAATGTCTACTTTATACCGTACATCACCATCAGCATCTGAAAGAAATATCCAATAAACAGCATTTGTTAAACATACATTTGGTTTATATTTATTATTTACTCGGCGCTCTTAGCTTGAAAAAAGGTCTGTTATGCGAATTGAATCTTGTTATGTTTGGCGTTCGATGAGACGATTGTTTGGTTTTCCCAGAACTAAAAAAGACTGAAGATTGTGCACAAGAAGCCAGTTACCTGACATAAGAAGTGTTATTGTTTGCTGAATCTGTGACAGCATTCTAATTGACAAGGAGATTTAAAAAAAGTTTTAGCTTTCAGATTTTATGCTTTAAGCTGCATTCGTTTTCCATTCCATTCCATTCTGAATTGAGATTTCACAGCAGATTCAGTGAACGACCTCCCTCGGATAATTGACTTTTGGTAACATACTCCCATCACTCATAATTATGAGAAGACAAAGCAAAGACTCATCAAAAAGCGGACATATTTAAGAAATTGAATGAATATGGATGAATACTGCTGAAATTGTCAATTGAGACACTGCAACAGACTGGGTTAGTAAATTGTAAGTAAACCTTTAAGATTAACTTCGTCAATAATCGCAGAAATAACACGCTGGAAACACGATTAAATTACATTTGAGATATCAAAGATCAGCGACAGCAATTAAAATTCTAGGAGATGAATTTGGTAACGGTCAAACTGAATTGGATTATTATTGACTGCATCTATTATTCAGCTATTTACGTCATCTTCGATGTCCTTTTTTAAAGCATTCACTCCGAATGTTTGCACACCATGCAAAATGGATTCTTGATTTTTTGAGAAAGCTCATTCATTTTTCTGACAAATCTTTTTTTGCCTATCGACATCTTCGCTATTGAATCGTTTAAAGGATGAACTCGAAAATACAAATCTTAATTCGATCGACGATAAACACCCCCCCCCCCCCCACTTACTTTGAATATGACGAGTTTGAGAAATTTGTTTCTGCTGCTCTGAATCGCAGTGATTGACCTGTTTGTAATATTAATGTAAAGAATTCTGTAAGGTTATGAATTGCATCCATGTGCTGAAACGTAGTCTACATCAGTTACTGAGGTAGTATGAAAAGGCCTTAATTCTTATCTAAAAGGCATTTTGTACTTATTACTGACCAACGTTCAATAGTATTCATGATCGATCATGGGAAGTAGTCTTGAATAAAATGGCATTTGGATTGTGCATTTTGAAATTATATCTAGGGATGTCTAGCGAATATGGATATCTGAGAGATATCCATATTCACCTATGCCTTCCTGGTACTGTCAGACAGTGTGCGGATAAAGAAGTTGCCTTACTCTACAGATGATAAAGATGGCTTTTCACCTTTAGTCTGCGCTAAATTGAAACAATAAACAAGAAAGCAAGTTAATCAAAGTTACATATGCATTTGGACGCCTTTCTGTCGAATTAAAGTATCCTGAAGTAAAAACAAAAACAGAAACACATATTTGTTAACAGTCGTAGACGAATTTTCCAGAGTCTTTTCTTGTTCTACCATACTCGATTATGACTATTGGTGAAGTTATCGAGTGCTTCGATTAATCGTTTTCACTATTTGCCGCGATTTACTAAGTCCACCCAAAGTGCCTGTTTTTATATCAAGTGGGTTAAAAAATATATCCACTGAGGAACATTCCAGTTAGCAAGTCTCCTATAAATTCCTGTATTGGGAAGCGGGAAACGGAAATATATAATGTGATTACCATAGCTAGTGGTATGAATGATACATGGGTATATTAGATGCACCCCAATGTCAGCAACGAATATTGAGGGAAAAGAATAGTTTATAATTCAATAAAGCTTATGAGGGAATGGGACAACTTTGCATATAGGATTCAAGGTGATCTTTTGAGATATGTTTTAAAAAAATGCGCCTTACATGACATCGAGTACAGCATATGGAAGTCTTATATGATTGACAGTGAAATCAAAAAAACTTTCTCAATTTAATTGGGCTATTTTTCACTCCTAAAGCTCACTCCATTCAAACTCCACATGCACTTCACATGAACGACATGCCACTGACGAGAGACGATCTGCGACGTGGTTGACGCATTCAGGGTCTGTTTTGCAGACGGAAATTTATACAACATAAAAAGGACAAGTCTCCAGCAAAATGAATCTAATTAATAGATGTCAATTCAATGTATGAAAACATTCGTTGTCCTAATGGCTATGTAAGATCTGTCTCATTACAAGCTCTCTTAACGAATCCAAAAGGATGGTTTAACATGGATTTTGGGATTCCTATATACATTCACAAAAATCAGTGAATTTTCTCCCCTTTTCTGTATTGAAATACAGGTACAACAGAAACAGGAAGAAAGAGTGAGAGAAAGTTGTGGTGGAAGAGTACAGCAGGGTTCGCTACCATCCCCTTGTGATCGCAATACTGACCCAACCCAATTCTTAGCTGAAATCGAATCAACACAGAGATCTAACGAAGTACACTGTTAGTACTTGAACCATCAATCCGTAAATATGGTAGGAGAGACGAGCGTCTGATTTATTTATTGAATGGTTTATGTTGAATATTCCTAGAGGCAAGAATATTATGTAAATTTTGACTTACTATGTTTGGTAATGGACGAGACGATAGTTCAACCATTTTGAAACTAACCCAACCCGCCTGAAGTCGACCCTGCTTCTACTATAAACTTTCCGTTTTAAAGGAATCTACATGAAAACTCTGTTAAAGTTTGTTAATTTATGCTCCCCAAACCTACTTGATAATCACAGTTATTTTTTTAAAATCTTCACTCTTTTCAGAATTAATTTACACAAGGGCAACGTAATTCAACAGAAATATTGTAACAAAGAAGTCAATTTTCTCATAATTTTTTATGGTTTAAGCCTGCATACCAGAAGTTAGTTATCTGACTTAAGGACGATAACCACCGTATTTCGAACGCATTATTGCTGCGATTGTAAACGATGATTGTCTTAAAGCAATAATTTTAAGCAACCAAGGTATTATTCCGCCGAGGTCGACTTTATTCGAGGTCGATAAAATAAGTACCAGTTGAACACTCGGTTCGATGTAATCGACTCATTCCCATATTCCCCAAGCTGCCCTTGTTGAAAAAATTTGAAATGAATATTAGTTGGAAACATATGATGATGGAACAATGTCACACAGACGGTATTTTTACCGTGATTCTGAGTTCAAATTCCGCCGAGGTCGACTTTGCTTTTCATCATTTCAGGGTCGGTAAAATAAGTACCATTTGAACACCGGGATCGACGTAATCGACTTAACCCCTCCCCGAACTTTCTGGTCTTGTACCAAAAGTTAAAACTTTTATTACCGTGACTGGAAGGCAGCGAACTGACAGAACCGTTATCACTCCGGACAGAATGCTTAGCGACATTTCTTCCAGCATTACGTCCCGAGTTCAAATTCCGTCAAGGTCGACTTTGTCTTTCATTCTTTCGCATTCGATAAAATACGTACCAGCTGAGCACTAATATCGATGTAATCGACTTACCTTCTTCCCCAAGATTTCAGGCCTTGCATCTAGAATGGAAAGGATTATTGCAGGATTGGTGGTGTACGTCTGTCATCATAGTTGCTGGAAGTCGAGTGAAGAAGAGGGAGGAGGAGGAGTGTAAGCAAGTGACTATAATATTTGGACAATTAATAGTGCTTCTGATTTAGGCGCGAGTCCAGTAATTTTGAGGGGAGGTAGTTGGTGGATTACATCGACCCCAGTACTTGACTAGGATTTTATTTTCTCGACCTCGGACGAATGATGTGAAAGGCTGGCCTTGTGTACATTTGAACTCAGGACATAAAGAGTCAGAAGAAATACTGTAAAACGTTTATAGCACTAATTTAACGATTTTTCCATCTTATAACATTAAAATGATTTATTGGAAATTTGAGTAAAATATTTGTTATACATACTTGCCTTACATATAAATGGTGTCATTTCTTATTAAATATTTTACGAAAAGTTAATTTTATTTCGAATGATAGTATTTGTCATGAATTTCAGGTACCAAACAAAAGTTTTCTAATATTATTTGCTCAACTTTAACAAGTCATTTGCCTTGTTCCTGAAATTACACTGGTTTGCTCATCGCAATTGAAAAGCAACAAAAAAAAAAAAAAAAGAAGATATATCTATCTGATGAAACTCACCTCATTATATTTAAACGGTATTTTATTATTCTCGAAAAAGTTGTAATTTATGAGATGTGTCATTTGTTTGTATAAAATAATAAAATTGAATTGAATTTATCATATCATGATAAAATTATTTAGTTATTCACTTCATTATTTTGTTCTCTATTTCTAATTCATATTTATACATTGATAAGCTGTATGTTTATTTTATTTATTTACCAATTTGTTAAGAGCGATAGTTCATAATATTGTTATTTATATAGGTAAAAAACCCAGTAAATACTTTGGATATTTAATATCCCTTAGGTGGTTATTTAACACCTAATTAAATTTATATATATATATATATATATATATATATATATATATATATATATATATATATACATATAATGCTCTTAGCTTAGTTTTTCCTTGAGTCTGATCAGGTTGGAGCAATATCGAGAATAACCAGCCGAAATTGCAAGGATAATCTGGATCTCGACTGAAGAAAGAAAACTCCGAATGACCTGTCCGTGTTTTCTTTGTATCGTCTGTCTGTGTGTTTTGTCCCTTTCTTGTATCACCTAACTGTCTGGATGTTTTGCGTTCTTGTCCCATTCTGTATTATATATATATATATATATATATATATATATATATAATATAGATTTAATCAAAAGATTAAATGTGATACTTAAAATGTATGTGGCACCAGAATTTGGTAGGGTAAAAACCAAAAACGAGATCAAGAGATTTGGTGAATAAAATTTGAAGAAAAGCAACAAAAATGTATTAGGTTATAGCAGTACGTACGTTTCGTACAAACTTCATTTATTTATGTAGTGAGAACACCACATAAGATGTGCAATGAAAATGTACTCCTCAGCTGCATAATGGAAGTTCATTTCAGAAAGTGATTTTTCAAATGTGTGCAAATACAAGAGTAGGAGATGAAGAAAATACCATCTTGACTGGGCTGTTAATCAACAGCCTAGAATTATTGAAACAAAATTTCATTAGTTCTTGTTAATTTTTCATGAGGTTTTCACAAGTTAAATAAATTTGCATTTTATTCCCGTGGCTATAAAGTTATTATAGGCTGCTGTATAATGCAACATGGCAAGTAATTCATAACGGTAATTCATGAAATATAACAAATTGCATAATGCATATCACTGATATTTAATAAGACGTGCAAAACTCTCTCTCTAAAACAGAATAATTCATTATTAAATATAACAAGATGTGTAATATTAACAATGGTGAAATGTAAGAAAACCTGTAAGGAAATGTTATCGAATATAAATAATTACGTAATTCAGGGCGTCTCATACTGATGGAACATACTTTATTTGTAATATTTATAATTTATTTATATTACCAGATTGAGTCAAAAGTTTTTTTCTGATTTTCTGTGTTGATTTTTGGCGACTTATATCTTCATGTTACATCATTAATTTGATACAACTTGTTATCCAATCGCTGCTGAATAGTTTATTCTTGTTTTCAATATATAGTATACAAACATTAATTGCTTATTCTTTATTTCACACCTTTGATAATAAGTGGTGAAAAAATTGCAATTAGAGCCATTTACGCTATCTGTGGAGAAAAGGACTGAGTGCAAGGACAAATTCAACAGAAATTAATGAACTGTCAACGAAGGTGTGGGATCAAAATTTCAAGGAAGGTGACACCAGCCTCAAAGGAAAACTAAGGTCAAGGAATCTTCTGATATGGAAAATGTGGCCTTGCTTGAAATGGTTAAACAACAGACAAGCACAAGCTCGTACATTGTTGGTAGAACCTGATCATTCGTAAAGCACAATCAACTGACACCTCCATAAGCTCGAGAAGTTGTGGAGAAGTTCCTCATGAACTTACCAATGACCAGTCTCAACAACGTGAGAACATTTGCAAACAACTGTTGGAGAATCCTTTAAATGTCCGTTTTTGGCGACGAGTTGTATCTGGGGATGAAAAATGGATCTATTTTCGCAATCCTAATAACAGAAATACGTAGCAGCGTTGAAGCCAGGCTTCAGAACCTGTTGTCAAATAAGGGTGGTTTGAATAGAAGGTCATGTTATGTGTTTGGTGGAATTTGAAGGGGTTGTTGCATTTTGAGCTTGTCTCAGATGGTCATGCTGTGAACATTAATTTTCATGCTCATAAACTGCAGCGAGTATACGATGCTTCAAAAGCCTGCTACTGGCATTAGTCAATCGAAGACGCGCATCCCTACAGCATGACAATATCTCGGCATACACTGCCAATGGGACTAAGCACAAACTTGAGAAACTTGTGCTGCCTCATCTTGCCTATAGTCCAGACCTTGCACCATCTGATTACCACCTTCTCCAAGCTATGACCCATTTCCTGCACAGTCGGAGGTTTAACAATGTAGGTAAGTTTGAAAACGTATGCGGGGAGTTTTTTTGCCTCTGAACCAGCCAAATGGTGTAAGCGTGGAATTGAGCTTCTAGCACAACGATGACAATAGAATATGATGGGATATATTTTGATGAATAAACACTTTCTATATACAATCTGTTTGAACTATTAACCAAAGCTTTAAATTAAAAAAAACCTTTTGATTCAACCTGGTAGATTTGCGTGTTCCAGTCCCAGTTGTGTATAAGATGTTTCCCATTATTATGAGACACCTCAAAGTGATCTGGTAGAATCGTTAGTACGCCGGACAAAATGCTTAGAAGCATTTTTTTCCGAGTTCAAATACCGTTGAGATCGGCTTTGTTTTTCATGCTTACGGAGTCTATAAATAAGTACCAGTCAAGTGCTGGGTTCAATGTAATCAATTAGCTCTACTTCACCCCAAATTTCAGGCCTTGTGCCTTTGGTGGAAAAGTTTATTGAGACACCCTGCATAAACTGCAAATGAGCATGACATGAAAGGTAAGCAACCTCATCATGTAATGTAATAAAACTTGCAGTTAATGGAACCGAACATATAAAACAACAACTCTAATAATAAAAGCAGACATATTTAACAATACATGTAATATTGACTTCAAATTTAGGAACAAAGCTTGTCGTCTTAGGATGCGCATTAATAGTGATTTCAAATTTTGGTGCAAGGCCATTAAATTCGAGGGAAGGGTAAGTCGATTACATTAACCTCAGTGCTCAACTGGTACTTGTTTTATCGACCCCGAAAAGATGAAAGGCAAAGTCGACCTCGGCGGAATATGAACTCAGAACGTAAAAACGGACGAAATGCCGCTTAGCATTTTGCTCGGAGTGCTAATGATTTTTCCAGCTCGTCGCCTTAGGATACACATTAATAATCCCTTCTACTATAGGCACAAGGCCTGATATTTGTGGGAGAGGGATAATCGATTATATCGACCCTAGTACTCAGCTGGTACTTATTTTATCAACCCCGAAAGGATGAAAAGACAAAGTCGACTTCGGCGGAATCTGAACTCAGAATGTATAGACAGACGAAATGACGCTAAGCATTTTACCCGGAGTGCTACCGATTCTTCCAGCTCGTCGCCTAAGGATGTGCGTTAATAATAATAATGTAGTGTAACTAATTGCATGAAGTATAGTTCCATAAAATATAATATTTATATCATACAGTCTGCTATGGAATTTAATCATTCAATGTAGGCACTGAAGAATTAGAAATAGTAGTGTAATATAAAATGTCAAGTAAGGTGCAAAGTTCTTTGATGTTGGAAGGAAAGAAAAGTATGTAGTCATGCAAAAGAGACACGCATGATATTGAGGCATAATACATATAATTATTTAGAGTAGTAGTAATTAACGAATGGAATATGATATCTCACGATATAGAAGCAGTCATGAATTGTACAAATTCCCATCACGCAATTTATCACGCATCTAAACGTAACAGATGCACAATGGGAACGTTTGAAATAGATTTAGTTTAGTTATAGTTTGAAAAATCATGGGTCAATACAAGATAGAAGATATTTTAAGTTAGTTCGTCCCCAAATGAAACCAGTTTCTTAAAATAGATGATGTAAAACCCTATTGTTTTTCTTTTACTTTCCTCCTGTCAAATTTATTTTAAGCAGAATGTTTACAGAAAAGTTGGATATTCATCACGCAACGGCTATTTTACCATTCTCATTCTCATATTCCAAACAAGAAAAATCTTGTCAATACACATTATCATCGCCCTCCTTAGATTTTGCTATATTTATTACATGTAATGTTCACAGCATATTCGAAATTTGTCCTGCAAACATTGTAGTTTGATAACAACGAGACAGTTGACTCCGGAGAATGTAAAGTTCTGCTGTCTTTTATTTCATTTCAGTTCAAATTTACCTTGAGGACTCATACAAGAATATTGGACATTCCATTATGTACGGCAAGTTCACTGTACTTGTTCTGTCATATTTCCGAGATAACAAAAATTCTTAACGATGCAGACGACATTTAGTCTCATTGGATTCTGATATAAATATTACATGTGATGTGAAAAGAATGGTTTCAAGCCAACAAGCGAATGCTTGAGAATGTACATGTCAGCCACGTAGGTGAATTTTTCTGAACGAGATCTATGATGAAAGTGATCGAAGATGTATTTATCCAGAATATGAAAAATATTTGAAAACTTATAGATATTCAACATTATCTAATTGTTGAAATGTTATTAATCCCCATGAGAAAACAAAAGTACTGAAGTCGATTTAAAAATCGTTGGCAATAGATACATTCTGAAAAAGCTTGCTGGAGAGGGTGACAATCTGAGATTGGTGAAAGTGTGTAGTGAGAGGAAACTCTGTTTCAGTTTCTAATACGAAAGCTCGTTGAAGGATATCAAGAACGTCATCAAAATCTGCATTCTAATTATAATACTTAACGCTTATAAGGTTATCATAAACATAAATTAGTCTGAGATAGAATGCAGTAAGTGGTGTTAGAGACTTTTACAGTGTAGTTTATAGAATGTAGCATTACAATAGGTTGTGTACTGTGGTAGAATGTCTGTTGTCTAGAATATTTCTGGAGAAGTTTCAATTATTTTAGTGACGTTTCATTTTGAATATTGGTCGAGTTTGTTTCAGTAATCGTCGAAACATCAGCGTTTGAGGATTCGACATATTTTCGCATTTTAAGAAACATACGTAGAAAACTGCGGCAGACGATCCTTGTTAAGAGAAACGACAAAGAAATGAATAAACCGACGAAAGAGTTTAAAATGCAAAATAGTAGAGAAAATTCGTCAATCTTCGTAAACGTATAAAGGAATGCGAACATCCATGTTAAACCCATGATGAAGCATAATTTTATGTAAATAAAGAACACCTTTTTGTTTTGCTTTGATAAATATTTTGAAGAAAGTTTGTAGGCCAAATATAATTCTCTAATAGTGATGCTATACGCTATAATATTGAGGCATAATATAATGATAACAGGGATTGCCAAGAACCAAAGCAAACTGTTCACGTTTGTAATCCAGCAAATACCAATTCCATATTCTGGAGAAAGTCCATGATTTCCAGGTGTGTACTCAAATATCAGTGACACTGATACTATTACAAGTGGACAGATCCAAGCATATAAGGAATATAATACAAGTCTTTTAGTATCCTTTTCTGAACTCCGGAGTTGTGTAAGTCTTGAGAAAGTGTGCCAGGCATCAAATGACATGACGTTCATCCAAAAGAAAGTCGCTAGAAAGGAATAATGCATTGCAACAGCTAAAGACTTACACAGCACTGTAGATGTAGTGAATTGTGGTGAGATAAGTAAGAGAAGATCAGCGACAAACAGTGCTGATGAAAGACTAATGAGTAATTTACCTGGTAAGGTACGGAGATCAGGTATACAGAGATAAACTAGAATAGTAACTGCTAGAGCAGGAACAGAGATTGCTAGTCCCACTAATGTGATATAGCTCTCAATTTCGGAATATTTTGATATTTCATTGTTATCATTCTTTACACAGATACTTAAACCATCTTCATCAATACTGAATTCTGATTGATTGAGCCAACGTTGGGTAGTATTTAAATAGAGAAGACCATCACCAGTGATATGATATTCGGAGTCCTTTAATCTCGTCGCTGTACAATTTAAGATAGGGTGATAAAAATCCGCGCGACAACGCATTGTGTTTTTATCGTAATTGGTGTATTTTGGACAAAATGGCAATTTCTTTTCAATTACAGTACCGCCTTTCAGTTCTTTAATGATTAAATATTTGGCATTATAATAAAAAATGATAGTTAAGGAAGGCAAACTTGAAAAATCAAATTTTTTGTTGTCAGTATTATTGCAACATATAATGCCTTCATTAGTATAGCTATTAGCTAATATACATTGGTCCTTTCCTCTATGGTTCTTACTTGCTAAATTTAGACAGTGATGTTCTAATGTTTCATTTAATATATGAGGCGAGCATTTAGGAACACTTGGAATGCAAGGAACCAGATACGGCTTTAAATTATCAGGAGGAGCGTACCGTTTGTCACATTTACCATTTTCAATCATATTCATTATATTGGCAGGGTTTATATTTACTGTATTTTTGCAGTCATAAACTGTCTCCCATAATATATATTTTTCCGAGTGGCACAGACCGCAATGTCGGTTCCTATAAAGTCTTTTAGTTGTTTCACCGAACACAGGAGTATTGTCCGGGCTATCGTTGTTTTTAAGATATTCACATCCGGTTATATGACTTGTATCACTGTGATTTGATGGACAGCGATCAAAGATATAATATGCTTCGTTCTGAACAAGGCTGCAACTATAATATATTGATGGATCGAAATATTTGGACTCATCAGTTTTCTGTTGATTTTCATTACAGCAGCATCTATCATACATATGACAGTGTTGTCCAAGAGAGCAAAATTCACAGTCCGTCGTACGTAAGCAGTTTAGTAGGGAATTTGATGTTAGAATGATGTTATTCATAAATATAGTGATAAGAAATAAAATAGAAAAGTAATATTTTAAGACGATTTCCATTCGGAACTGAAAATGTTGAAGCAACAAACTTGAAGAAATCCAGGATATATACTGATATCAATTCGTTGATGAATTTTACTAGAATGGCGTAATATGAATAGGTCAAAATTGAAAATGCCTCCAATGTATTTATGTTTTTGAATATAAGCAAACAAGAATGAGCTATAGCTTAAGAGTAAGTTGTTTTGTGTTATATAGTTTTCGTAGTTATACCTGCAATAGAAGAAATAAAGATATTTTACTAATAGTATTCAATAATCAAACGATGAAAGGAAATGCTTATAACAATTTGATAATATTATCTATACTATAAATTGCAGTGTTCTTGATTGCTTGCTTGCTTGATTGATTGATTGAGTGTCGACAGATTCACTCGAGAACAATGCAGTGGAATCGCGTGAAATTCAGCACAGAGCGGCAGCATGGTCCGCTCATGTTCAGGAGATTTTTATTGCCCCCCCCCAACTCCCATGGTTACCGAGATAATCGATTATTACTTTTTAAGATAGGAATATCCCATTCAAAGTGGGGAGGGGCGATTTTGTTGCCTTTCCCATGCGCGAAATTTTACGAAAAACCAGCACAATAAAGATTATTTTTTTCCAAGTAATGTGGCTGGGTATGTTTTTCGAAAATTTTAATCAGAGGCACAGAAAAAAAAATAATTTCAATTTTTTGTGCATTAAAAAAAAAAAGGCTATAGCTTACGCTCTTTCTAATTACTATGTTTTTTTAAACTTCAGTTACAAATGTCTTCAAACGTCAACATTCAAACAACTTTTCCATATTGAGACAAACGGACTCTGCACAATTGTATCCATCCGGGAAAACGTTTTCAATAATTGAAATTCACAATTCTAATCAGTGTACATGAACGTCCAACCTATGATTGATCTTGAACAGTTTCGATTAACATTCTTGTGTCGCCAATACAACAACTGCACTACCATATATTTTTCTTTTAAGGCGAGGTTATATCACAAATAAGGTTCCGTGACTACATGGGGCTATGGGTACACACGTGAAGTTAGTTTTACAATATCGACCCGCAAAATCCTTAGCATCGTATTGTTTTTGGGTTGTTCTTACATTTTTTTTGTTTTTGGAATTTTCGTTTTTTTATTTTTAGTTCTTTTTATTATTCAAAATACACATAGGAAATAGCCTTTAACCAAATCCACCACACTGCCCGAGTGAAACCGGGAAAAACAGGTAGTTTTATTATAAATCTTAACGTTTATGTATATCATTGTCTCATTATCATAAACGTAAAGAAGTCTGATATACAATGCATTAAGTGGTGTGACGTTAGAGACTTTTACAATATAGTTTAAAGAATGCAGCGGTACTATAAGCTGTATATTGTGGTAGAATGTCTGTTGTTTAGAATATCTCCGAAGAAGTATCAATTATTGTAGTGATGTTTCATGTCGGGTATTTGTCGAGATTGTTTGAGGAATCATTGAAATATCAGCGTTTGAGAAATCGATGTATTTTCGTATTTCAAGAGACATACGTTGAAAATTTCGGCAGACAATCTTTGTTAAGAGAAATGACAAAGAAATGAGTAAACCGACGAAAGAGTTTAAAATGCAAAATAGTAGAGAAAATTCGTCAATCTTCGTAAACGTATAAAGGAATGCGAACATCCATGTTAAACCCATGATGAAGCTTAATTTTACGTAAATAAAGAACACCTTTTTGTTTTGCTTTGATAAATATTTTGAAGAACATTTGCTGGTCAGATACAACTCTCTAATAGTGAAGCTGTACGCTATAATATTAATGCATAAAATAATGATAACAGGAATTGCCAAGAACCAAAGCAAACTGTTCACGTTTGTAATCCAGCAAATACCAATTCCATATTCTGGAGAAAGTTTATGATTTCCAGGTGTGTACTCAAATATTAGTGACACAATAACTATGACAAGTGGACAGATCCAAGCATATATAGAATACAGTACAAGTCTTTTGGTATCATTTTCTGAACTCCGAAGTTGTGTAAGTCTTGAGAAAGTGTGCCAGGCATCAAATGACATGACGTTCATCCAAAAGAAAGTCGCTAGAAAGGAATAATGCATTGCAACAGCTAAAGACTTACACAACACTGTAGATGTAGTGACTTTTGTTGAGATAAGAAAGAGAAGATCAGCTACAAACAGTGCTGATGAAAGACTAATGAATAATTTACCTGGTAAGGTACGGAGATCAGGTATACAGAGATAAACTAGAATAGTAACTGCTAGAGCAGGAACAGAGATTGCTAGTCCCACTAATGTGATATAGCTCTCAATTTCGGAATATTTTGATATTTCATTGTTATCATTCTTTACACAGATACTTAAACCATCTTCATCAACACTGAATTCTGATTGATTGAGCCAACGTTGGGTAGTATTTAAATAGAGAAGGCCATCACTAGTGATATGATATTCGGAGTCCTTTAATCTAGTCGCTGTACAATTTAAGATAGGGTGATAAAAATTCGTGCGACAACGCATTGTGTTTTTATCGTAATTGGTGTATTTTGGACAAAATGGCAATTTCGTTTCAATTACAGTACCGCCTTTCAGTTCTTTAATGATTAAATATTTGGTATTATAATCAAAAATGATAGTTAACGGACTGAGTTTTGAATTGGGATCCAAAGAATTATTGCAACATTTGATGTTGAGTTTAATATATTTCATTGACAATGTACACTTTATCTTAGTAATGTTATGTATATATTCAGAAATCTGACAGTGATGTTCTAATGTTTCATTTAATATATGACGCGAGCATTTACGAACACTGGGTATGCAAGGGACTAGATAAAGTTTTAAATTATCAGGAGGAGCGTGCCATTTGTCACATTTACCATTTTCAATCATATTCATTATATTGACAGGGTTTATATTTTCTGTATTTTTGCAGTCATAAACTATCTCCCATAATATATATTTTTCCGAGTGGCACAGAGCACAATATCGGTTCCTATAAAGTCTTTTAGTTGTTTCACCGAACACAGGAATATTGCCTAGATTATTGTTGTTTGAAGGATATTCACATCCGGTCACATGACTTATATCACTGTGATTTGATGGACAGCGATCAAAGATATAATATGCTTCGTTCTGAACAAGGCTGCAACTATAATATATTGATGGCTCAAAATATTTGGACTCATCAGTTTTCTGTTGATTTTCATTACAGCAGCATCTATTATATATATGACAGTGTTGTGCAAGAGAGCAAGATTCACAATCCGTCGTACTTAAACATTTTCGGACAGAATTTGATGTTAGAATGATATTATTCATAAATATAGTGATAAGAAATAAAATAGAAAAGTAATATTTTAAGACGATTTCCATTCGGAACTGAAAATGTTGAAACAGCAAGCTTGAAGAAATCCAGGATATATACTGATATCAATTCGTTGATGAATTTTACTAGAATGGTATAATATGAATAAGTCAAAATTGAAAATGCCTCCGATGTATTTATGTCTTTGAATAGTTTTCGTAGTTATACCTGCAATAGAAAAAATAAAGATATTTTACTAATAGTATTCAATAATCAAACGATGCAAGGAAATGCTTATAACAATTCGTTTCCTACTATATGTAATTGATGTGTTGTGAAGAAAATGGTTTCATGACGACAGACCACGGTTTGAGAATGTATTTGTCAGGCAAGTTAATGAATTCTATTCCGAGCGAGATGTATGGTGAGAGTGATGGAAAAACATCCGAAAAGTTATAGGAATTCAGTATTATCCAATTGTGGAAATATTTATTAGTCCTTGAGAAAAAAATCAAAATACTGAAGTCGGTTTTAAAATCTTTGACTCCTAGATATAATCGTAAAAAGTACTGCCGGAGAAGATGAGAAGCTGAGATTGGTGAAATTGCATAGCCAGAGGAAACACTGTTGGAATTTCTAATATTAAAGCCCGTTGAAGGTTATGAGAAACGTCATCACAATTTCTATTTTATTATAAATCTTAACGTTTATGTATATCATTGTCTCATTATCATAAACGTAAAGAAGTCTGATATACAATGCATTAAGTGGTGTGACGTTAGAGACTTTTACAATATAGTTTAAAGAATGCAGCGGTACTATAAGCTGTATATTGTGGTAGAATGTCTGTTGTTAGAATATCTCCGAAGAAGTATCAATTATTGTAGTGATGTTTCATGTCGGGTATTTGTCGAGATTGCTTGAGGAATCATTGAAATATCAGCGTTTGAGAAATCGATGTATTTTCGTATTTCAAGAGACATACGTTGAAAATTTCGGCAGACAATCCTTGTTAAGAGAAATGACAAAGAAATGAGTAAACCGACGAAAGAGTTTAAGATGCAAAATAGTAGAGAAAATTCGTCAATCTTCGTAAACGTATAAAGGAATGCGAACATCCATGTTAAACCCATGATGAAGCTTAATTTTACGTAAATAAAGAACACCTTTTTGTTTTGCTTTGATAAATATTTTGAAGAACATTTGCTGGTCAGATACAACTCTCTAATAGTGAAGCTGTACGCTATAATATTAATGCATAAAATAATGATAACAGGAATTGCCAAGAACCAAAGCAAACTGTTCACGTTTGTAATCCAGCAAATACCAATTCCATATTCTGGAGAAAGTTTATGATTTCCAGGTGTGTACTCAAATATTAGTGACACAATAACTATGACAAGTGGACAGATCCAAGCATATATAGAATACAGTACAAGTCTTTTGGTATCATTTTCTGAACTCCGAAGTTGTGTAAGTCTTGAGAAAGTGTGCCAGGCATCAAATGACATGACGTTCATCCAAAAGAAAGTCGCTAGAAAGGAATAATGCATTGCAACAGCTAAAGACTTACACAACACTGTAGATGTAGTGACTTTTGTTGAGATAAGAAAGAGAAGATCAGCTACAAACAGTGCTGATGAAAGACTAATGAATAATTTACCTGGTAAGGTACGGAGATCAGGTATACAGAGATAGACTATAATAGTGATTGCTAAAGCTGGAACAGAGATTGCTAGTCCCACTAATGTGATATAGCTCTCAATTTCGGAATATTTTGATATTTCATTGTTATCATTCTTTACACAGATACTTAAACCATCTTCATCAATACTGAATTCTGATTGATTGAGCCAACGTTGGGTAGTATTTAAATAGAGAAGACCATCACCAGTGATATGATATTCGGAGTCCTTTAATCTAGTCGCTGTACAATTTAAGATAGGGTGATAAAAATTCGTGCGACAACGCATTGTGTTTTTATCGTAATTGGTATATTTTGGACAAAATGGCAATTTCGTTTCAATTATAGTACCGCCTTTCAGTTCTTTAATGATTAAATATTTGGCATTATAATCAAAAATGATAGTTAACGAATGCCGTATTTTAGCGGTACCTCCAGAAGCATTGCAACATTTGATGTTGAGTTTAATATATTTCATTGACAATGTACACTTTATCTTAGTAATGTTATGCATATATTCAAAAAGCTGACAGTGATGTTCTAATGCTTCATTTAATATACGATGCGAACATTTAGGAACACTGGGTATGCAAGGGACTAGATAAGGTCTTAAATTATCAGGAGGAGCGTACCGTTTGTCACATTTACCATTTTCGATCACATTCATTATATTGACAGGGTTTATATTTACTGTATCAACGCAGTCATAAACTGTCTCCCATAATATATATTTTTGCGAGTGGCACAGAGCACAATATCGGTTCCTATAAAGTCTTTTAGTTGTTTCACCGAACACAGGAATATTGCCTAGATTATTGTTGTTTGAAGGATATTCACATCCGGTCACATGACTTATATCACTGTGATTTGATGGACAGCGATCAAAGATATAATATGCTTCGTTCTGAACAAGGCTGCAACTATAATATATTGATGGCTCAAAATATTTGGACTCATCAGTTTTCTGTTGATTTTCATTACAGCAGCATCTATTATATATATGACAGTGTTGTGCAAGAGAGCAAGATTCACAATCCGTCGTACTTAAACATTTTCGGACAGAATTTGATGTTAGAATGATATTATTCATAAATATAGTGATAAGAAATAAAATAGAAAAGTAATATTTTAAGACGATTTCCATTCGGAACTGAAAATGTTGAAACAGCAAGCTTGAAGAAATCCAGGATATATACTGATATCAATTCGTTGATGAATTTTACTAGAATGGTATAATATGAATAAGTCAAAATTGAAAATGCCTCCGATGTATTTATGTCTTTGAATAGTTTTCGTAGTTATACCTGCAATAGAAAAAATAAAGATATTTTACTAATAGTATTCAATAATCAAACGATGCAAGGAAATGCTTATAACAATTCGTTTCCTACTATATGTAATTGATGTGTTGTGAAAAAAATGGTTTCATGACGACAGACCACGGTTTGAGAATGTATTTGTCAGGCAAGTTAATGAATTCTATTCCGAGCGAGATGTATGGTGAGAGTGATGGAAAAACATCCGAAAAGTTATAGGAATTCAGTATTATCCAATTGTGGAAATATTTATTAGTCCTTGAGAAAAAAATCAAAATACTGAAGTCGGTTTTAAAATCTTTGACTCCTAGATATAATCGTAAAAAGTACTGCCGGAGAAGATGAGAAGCTGAGATTGGTGAAATTGCATAGCCAGAGGAAACACTGTTGGAATTTCTAATATTAAAGCCCGTTGAAGGTTATGAGAAACGTCATCACAATTTCTATTTTATTATAAATCTTAACGTTTATGTATATCATTGTCTCATTATCATAAACGTAAAGAAGTCTGATATACAATGCATTAAGTGGTGTGACGTTAGAGACTTTTACAATATAGTTTAAAGAATGCAGCGGTACTATAAGCTGTATATTGTGGTAGAATGTCTGTTGTTAGAATATCTCCGAAGAAGTATCAATTATTGTAGTGATGTTTCATGTCGGGTATTTGTCGAGATTGCTTGAGGAATCATTGAAATATCAGCGTTTGAGAAATCGATGTATTTTCGTATTTCAAGAGACATACGTTGAAAATTTCGGCAGACAATCCTTGTTAAGAGAAATGACAAAGAAATGAGTAAACCGACGAAAGAGTTTAAGATGCAAAATAGTAGAGAAAATTCGTCAATCTTCGTAAACGTATAAAGGAATGCGAACATCCATGTTAAACCCATGATGAAGCTTAATTTTACGTAAATAAAGAACACCTTTTTGTTTTGCTTTGATAAATATTTTGAAGAACATTTGCTGGTCAGATACAACTCTCTAATAGTGAAGCTGTACGCTATAATATTCAGACATAAAATAATGATTACAGGGATTGCCAAGAACCAAAGCAAACTGTTCACGTTTGTAATCCAGCAAATACCAATTCCATATTCTGGAGAAAGTTTATGATTTCCAGGTGTGTACTCAAATATTAGTGACACAATTACTATTACAAGTGGACAGATCCAAGCATATATAGAATACAGTACAAGTCTTTTGGTATCATTTTCTGAACTCCGAAGTTGTGTAAGTCTTGAGAAAGTGTGCCAGGCATCAAATGACATGACGTTCATCCAAAAGAAAGTCGCTAGAAAGGAATAATGCATTGCAACAGCTAAAAACTTACACAACACTGTAGATGTAGTGACTTTTGTTGAGATAAGAAAGAGAAGATCAGCTACAAACAGTGCTGATGAAAGACTAATGAATAATTTACCTGGTAAGGTACGGAGATCAGGTATACAGAGATAGACTATAATAGTGATTGCTAAAGCTGGAACAGAGATTGCTAGTCCCACTAATGTGATATAGCTCTCAATTTCGGAATATTTTGATATTTCATTGTTATCATTCTTTACACAGATACTTAAACCATCTTCATCAATACTGAATTCTGATTGATTGAGCCAACGTTGGGTAGTATTTAAATAGAGAAGACCATCACCAGTGATATGATATTCGGAGTCCTTTAATCTCGTCGCTGTACAATTTAAGATAGGGTGATAAAAATTCGTGCGACAACGCATTGTGTTTTTATCGTAATTGGTATATTTTGGACAAAATGGCAATTTCGTTTCAATTATAGTACCGCCTTTCAGTTCTTTAATGATTAAATATTTGGCATTATAATCAAAAATGATAGTTAACGAATGCCGTATTTTAGCGGTACCTCCAGAAGCATTGCAACATTTGATGTTGAGTTTAATATATTTCATTGACAATGTACACTTTATCTTAGTAATGTTATGCATATATTCAAAAAGCTGACAGTGATGTTCTAATGCTTCATTTAATATACGACGCGAACATTTAGGAACACTGGGTATGCAAGGGACTAGATAAGGTCTTAAATTATCAGGAGGAGCGTACCGTTTGTCACATTTACCATTTTCGATCACATTCATTATATTGACAGGGTTTATATTTACTGTATCAACGCAGTCATAAACTGTCTCCCATAATATATATTTTTGCGAGTGGCACAGAGCACAATATCGGTTCCTATAAAGTCTTTTAGTTGTTTCACCGAACACAGGAGTGTTGCCTAGATTATCGTTGTTTGAAGTATATTCACATCCGGTCACATGACTTATATCACTGTGATTTGATGGACAGCGATCAAAGATATAATATGCTTCGTTCTGAACAAGGCTGCAACTATAATATATTGATGGATCGAAATATTTGGACTCATCAGTTTTCTGTTGATTTTCATTACAGCAGCATCTATCATACATATGACAGTGTTGTCCAAGAGAGCAAAATTCACAGTCCGTCGTACGTAAGCAGTTTAGTAGGGAATTTGATGTTAGAATGATGTTATTCATAAATATAGTGATAAGAAATAAAATAGAAAAGTAATATTTTAAGACGATTTCCATTCGGAACTGAAAATGTTGAAGCAACAAACTTGAAGAAATCCAGGATATATACTGATATCAATTCGTTGATGAATTTTACTAGAATGGCGTAATATGAATAGGTCAAAATTGAAAATGCCTCCAATGTATTTATGTTTTTGAATATAAGCAAACAAGAATGAGCTATAGCTTAAGAGTAAGTTGTTTTGTGTTATATAGTTTTCGTAGTTATACCTGCAATAGAAGAAATAAAGATATTTTACTAATAATATTCAATAATCAAACGATGCAAGGAATTGCTTATAACAATTTGATAATATTATTTCTTTATATTTTGAACTCGTATTATTTTGTCATATTTTTACTTGTTTTAGCCATCGGAGTGCAACTTTATTGGGACACGGCAGTGAAGGTTTTAATGGAACAAATCGAACACAGTAATGTTTCTATATTTGGTACTTTTCCTATCGGCATCTTACTAATGAAACTCTAAGTTGCGAAGACGAAAACAAACTAACAGCAAATGTGAAACTGAGTTGGGACACATACAAACACAGACACCTGCAGCCACTCCACACTCCCATATGGCGTAATTTAGGAAATCTTTTTATAACAGGACATTATATGTTTGTATTGACGTAATATCTGGTCATCCCATAAATAATACGATTTTTAAAATATTTCTTTTATTTTTCAGAATTAAGATAAACAAAGTTCTTTTTCAATCTAAAATATACTCTCTTTCATTTTCTACAATGGTATTTCAACCATCTTGTCAATTTGCAAGACCCCTCTTCCAAAATTTACTTGTGTATGCCGAAAAATACTCATGTACTTTCCTGACCTCGTCTACAGAATTCATATTTTTCAGTCCAATTGATTTTGAAGAGTGTGAAATAAATGATAATCAGATGGGGGCAATGTCCAGTGAATATAGTGGGTGGGGCATCGTTTCTCATTCAAACTGTTCCAGCCTGTGGAATTTCGTTCTCGCTGTATGTGGCCGAGCATTATCCTGATAGAAGAGCACCTTCCATCTTGAAACCAAAGATGGTCATTTTTCTTCTAGCACTGATTTGAATGACTGGTTAAATGACCAAATCCAAGCTTCTCTGCTAGTTTTTCAACAGTTACGATGGGATTTTGTTCCACCAGGTTTGCAGAACTCCGTCGTCGAGCTCTACAGATGTTCTAGGACAAGGCTCGTCTTCTAGTCTGTAGTTTCCGGCTCGGAATTTCTGGAACCACTGTTGACAAGGTTTATTCTTATTGTCTGATCCCCAAATACTGCATTAATATTCCTCGCACTTACCGTTGCGTTGTTGCCTTTATTGAACTCATAAAGCAAAATATGCCGAATATGCTCCTTTGTCACTTCCATTATAGCTTCGAAGAAATAACTGTTAAAATCGAACTGCACTCTTCAAAACATGCACTAAGAATAAGGACAAAGTAAAATTACTACTTGGTTTTATAGCAAGTTGATGCAGGTAGTTCATCCTGTTCACCTACGAATAATTCGCATTATTTATGGGATTACCCAGTATAATCTGATTGGTAATGTGACGCATTTTGCAATGTCACCAGTACACAAAATATTACTGGACTTTTATTGTATCAAGTCGTGTATTGAAAGAAGTAATTTAATATGAATAATACATCATATATCATTTCAATAAATATAATCAGTTATGGAATATAAGATGAGATGTGAGCAGTCGTGTCATATACATGCTGTTTCTCTATATATTACAAATAACACGATCTTGAGGGTCATATTTGGAAGGCTATAATCTGCAACACTAGAAAATTTGGAAGCATAAAATTTCCATGTGAGCCAAATTTGTTTTCTACGGTGTTTATGATAGAAATGAAAATGTATTGCTTACCGCGTATACACGAAATATTTTAGAGAGAACAAATAGTTAATGTGAATGTTGAAATGTGTTTTGTAAATATGTAGTTGGAAAACATCGTAGTTGAATATATAACACAAGAGCAATTGAAACAACTGATACCGGAACAAAGACATAGAGACCCTCTCAGACATAGAGAAACATCTCTTGCTTTCTTTTATTTCCTTCTTCATAAATTTACCTCGAAAAAGACTTTTGGAAAAATGTTGGATATTTCATTAGGTACGGCAAGTTTACTGTGCTCGCTCTGTCAATATTTTCTACATAACAAAAATCTTGGCGAATCAGACCACCTCCAATCTCATTGGATTCTACTATAAGTATGTGATGTGAAGAGAATGGTTTCATGAAGACAGACCAAATTTAGGCAAATAAGTGAATTCTTTTCCAATCGAGATCTATGGAGAGTGATCAAAGACGCATATATTCGGAATTCGAAAAGCATTTGAAATGTTATAGGAATTCAGTGTTATCCAATTATTGAAACATTTATTAGCCTTTAAAAGAAACTCAAAATACTGAAGTCGGTTAAAAGCTTGTTGACAATAAATAAAACCACAAAATGTCCCCTGGAGTAGATAAGAAGCTGAGATTGATGGAACTGTGTTTCAGTTCTTAATATGAAAGCCCGTTGAAGGATATCAGTGACGCCCTCACAGTCTGCATTTTATTATAATTCTTAACGTTTATATCATTATCATAAATGTAAAGTAGTCTGATACAAAATGCAGCAAGTGTTGTGACGTTACAGGCCTTACAGTGTAGTTTATAGAACGCAGCGTTACTAAAGGTTGTGTACTGTGGTAGAATATCTGTTGTCTAGAATATTTCTGGAAAAATTTCTATTATTTTAGTGACGTATCATGTTGGGTATAGGTCGACATTGTTTCATTAATTGTCGAAACATCAGCATTTGAGGAATTGACAAATTTTCGTATTTTAAGAAACATATGTAGAAAACTGCGGCAGACGATCCTTGTTAAGAGAAATGACAAAGAAATGAGTAAACCGACGAAAGAGTTTAAGATGCAAAATAGTAGAGAAAATTCGTCAATCTTCGTAAACGTATAAAGGAATCCGAGCATCCACGTTAAACCCATGATGAAGCTTAATTTTATGTAAATAAGGAACACCTTTTTGTTTCGTTTTGATAAATATTTCGAAGAAAGTTTGCTGACCAAATACAACTCTCTAATAGTGATGCTATACGCTATAATATTCAGACATAAAATAATGATTACAGGGATTGCGAAGAACCAAAGCAAACTGTTCACGTTTGTAATCCAGCAAATACCAATTCCATATTCTGGAGAAAGTCCATGATTTCCAGGTGTGTACTCAAATATCAGTGACACTGATACTATTACAAGTGGACAGATCCAAGCATATAAGGAATATAATACAAGTCTTTTGGTATCCTTTTCTGAACTCCGAAGTTGTGTAATCCGTGAGAAAGTGTGCCAGGCATCAAATGACATGACATTCGTCCAGAAGAAAGTCGCTAAAAACGCATAATGCATTACAACAGCTAAAGACTTACACAGCACTGTAGATGTAGTGACTTTTGTTGAGATAAGAAAGAGAAGATCAGCTACAAACAGTGCTGATGAAAGACTAATGAGTAATTTACCTGGTAAGGTACGGAGATCAGGTATACAGAGATAAACTAGAATAGTAACTGCTAGAGCAGGAACAGAGATTGCTAGTCCCACTAATGTGATATAGCTCTCAATTTCGGAATATTTTGATATTTCATTGTTATCATTCTTTACACAGATACTTAAACCATCTTCATCAACACTGAATTCTGATTGATTGAGCCAACGTTGGGTAGTATTTAAATAGAGAAGGCCATCACTAGTGATATGATATTCGGAGTCCTTTAATCTCGTCGCTGTACAATTTAAGATAGGGTGATAAAAATTCGTGCGACAACGCATTGTGTTTTTATCGTAATTGGTGTATTTTGGACAAAATGGCAATTTCGCATTAGTTTCAGTACCGTCTTTTTCAGCTTTAATAATTAAATATTTGATATTATAATTAAAAATTATAGTTAATGGAAATCTCTTTTGACTCGGTGCTGTACTGGTTGATACACTGCAACATAAGATGTCTCGATCAGTATAATCATTAGACGATGTACATTGTGGCTTTTCGAAAGTTGGACATTGATATTTAAATGTTTTATTTAATATATGAGGCGAGCATTTATTAACACTGGGTATGCAAGGAACCAGATAAGGTTTTAAATCATCCGGAGGAGCTTTGCGTTTGTTACATTTACCATTTTCAATCATATTCATTAAATTGGCACGATTTATATTTACTGTTTTAACGCAGTCATAAACAATATTCCATAATATATATTTCTCCGTGTGACACAAAGCACAATATCGGTTCCTGTAGAGTCTTTTAGTTGTTTCACCGAACACAAGAATATTGTCTAGACTATCATTGTTTTTCGGATATTCACATCTGGTCACATGACTTATATCACTGTAATTTGATGGACAGCGGTCAAAGATATAATATCTTTTTGTCTGAACAAGGCTACAATTATAATATATTGATGGATCGAAATATTTGGACTCCACAGTTTTCTGTTGATCTTCATTACAACAGCATCTTTTGTATACATGACAGTGTTTTTCAAATGAGCAAAATTCACAATCCGTAGTATTGAAACATTTTAAGGTAGAACTTGAAGTTAGAATGGCGTGATTCATAAGGATAAGAAATAAAATAGAAAAGTAATGTTTTAAGATAATTTCCATTTGAAACTGAATATGTTGAAGCAGCAAGATTGAAGAAATTCAAGAGATATATTTGATATCTATTTGTTGATGAATTTTACTGCAATGTAGTAATATGAATAGGTCAAAATTGAAAATGCTTTCAATATATTGAAGACATAATAAATCAGTTTTAAGTATTTGAATGTAACCAAAATTCGGAACATAGAACAACGGTATGTTGACTTTGTATATGTATATATGCACTAGCTTTTGTAGTTGTACCTGCAATAGAAGAAATGAAGATATTTTACCCTCAGTAATTAGTAATGAATTTGCTTAAGCAAATGTGTATTACAATTCGGTGACTGTAATCTTTTTTTTAAAGACATTTCATTAGCGTTTTTAAATTCATTTACTTGCATCAATCATTGCAATTCTGTCACACTGGCGTACACCCTTAAACGGTTTTCTCTGTCTGTAACTAGTTATATTGTTATTTTTTGACGAGTCGCCAATTTGTATGTAAACAAATCAACACAAGTTGTGAAATCGTGGAGGAGCATTCACATACGCACGCACGCACACACACACACACTCACACACACATACACACATGCATATATACAGTATACATCTTGTGCTTTCACACAGTTTCCTCTTACCAATTTCAATCACAAAGCAATCTTTGACCTGAAATCACAATGGGAGACGCTTGCCCGGCACTGGACCATGATCTTTATGGATTCAAAGCGAATGTCTTAATCTGCACAGCCGATTCTGCGCATGTGGTAAAGGAAAACGAGTTTAAGTTATGATTTTATAAATGAGAATGACAGCTCAACGAACGTATCTCTGTCTGATTGTGTGGTTTAACAATTTAGAGGTAAATGTGGTGTATAGTCGATCTTATCCAGTCTACCTCGCATCATTCGATGGGATAGAAAGCCAATTCAGCGCAATGATATTTCTCAATTCCTTACTTTGCACAAAGTAAGGAATTGAGAAATATCATTACAGATCAAAATATAACTCTCAGTAAGAGACAACCTAAAAACTTGAAAAAACTATTAACAAAGGCAAGGTTTGACCTCAGCAACAAAAATCAAACATTCACTGTATCCAAATGCAATGATAGCCGATGCGGCACATGCCGATCAATCCATACCGGCCCATATATGAACACAAAAACAGGGAAAATATTCACCAATGCGAACATGAACTGCAAAAGTAGAAATCTAATCTACTGCATCAAATGCCCTAATTGTGAAGAATTGTACGTTGTCCAGACAGGTAATGCACTATCGGAACGCTCACGGGTACATCGACAACAGATTAAAAACCCAGAAGTCCGCCAAATACCACTGAGTAACCATCTAGCAACATGTGGTCATCAAACTTTTATTATATTTCCATTCCATAAACTTTATAACCGGAATGAAATTGAAAGAAAATGCAAAGAAAAGGACTTTATTAAGAAATTCAAACCCACTCTTAACAAACAATGATTAAATCCATCTTACTTGGGGTTTAAAAATCTTATCCCTGTAACCAAAACACAAAAAATCTCTCAGATATCATCATTTCTATAAATAGATTTGGCATCAGTTCAAAGAACAGCCAAACACCTACTGGGGTTTAAAAATCTTATCCCTACAACCCACACAAAACAAGAAATTAAAATATCATCATTTCTAAAAATAGATTTAACATCAATTCTAAAAATAGCCAAACACCTACTGCTGCCGTCCAAAGGAATTGGTATAAAAGACAGAAAACCAGCCAACTTTTTACAGTCTGTTAAAGTCTGTCATACCGGCCATGACGAAGGGAAATAGCCCTGAAACTCGAGTCGCCTTTATATATATATATTTATATTTATATATTTATATATTTGATCCTTTATATTGAACACTCAATATTTCATCTACATTCAATACTTTCTTTCATGGTGCCATCCATTTTTATGTTATTTTATTTTATATTGTATATTGTATATCATATTATATATTGTATATTCCATATTCTATACCCCACATTAGTTCTGCAGGAATATAAATAAAACATAAAAAACAGACAGTGTTGGAACTCTTTTAAGCAAAAAAATATATTCCTCTATACACAATCATACAAAAACCCCCCACCTTTTTTGTATTTATTTTTACTCGCATATATATATATATATATATATATATATATATATATATATATATATATATATACATATATGTATATAGAGTAGATTATATAAGGAGAATGCTTTTGATATAGCAATGGGGTCATCTGACTCTGCACAGGTAACAGACCTAATCGGAATATATATCCTTTCATTAATCCAGTCTTTCTTTCCAGAAGTAACAGGGGTCTATATAGGGATGGCGCCTTATTTTGTCTGGACAGAAGTAGTAAAGTACTACTACAAAGGCATAGAAACACTTTGTTTAGATTAAAAATAACTAGGACGAAACATTACTATGGGAAAGGATTATCGTAGAATAAATTTTTTTGACTCTACCTTCTGTCTTGATACTAGATTATTTGAACCATTTCATAAGCCAAATGATCATATTAAATACATAAATGTAACATCCAACTATCCTTCCTCAGTAATACTGGGATTAGCTAAGAGTATTTCTACAAGAATTTCTAGATTATCCGCTAACAATAACATTTTCGAATCACATGCAACTTATTATAATGCTGCTTTAGCTAAGGCTGGGTACTGTGAAAAAATTCAATATATAGAAAAAGCAGACATACACAACACTAGTAATTTCTCGAATAGTAATACACATTTTACATCATCATAACATCACGGTTTGAGAACTCAGATAGAGAATACAGGCCAGGAAGAATTGGTCAAGACAATAAACTACCAACGATAACTCATAGACACACGCGACATAATAATCCAACTGCTTGTAACACTGTAAACTGTTTCAATCTTGTACAACACACTCGATCAAATAAGCCTAACGATAGATATAGGCATCAGGATGTCCTCTGATTCAACCCGATTTTATAGTAATGTTGTCGCATATGAGTTGTGTGAAAGGGTGTGTTTGTCTTCTTATTGCCTGGTTAATCTCAGTTGATTTAAGGGTTTTGAATGCCTTCAGCACTGTTGACGTCTATACTCTGTGTTAGGTAGGGCACACGGGTTTCTTTAGATGTTAGAAGTGTTCTTGGGAACAACCAGTTCTTTAGTGCTTATGGGAGGCTGGAACAACCGATTAAATTAATGGCGATTAAATAAACAAAATAGAAAAAAGCGATTTGGAAAGACATACGAAGAAGTAAACCCGTTCAATGGACCTAGGTAGCAGATACGTGATATGTCAACAAATACACAGTTCAGCCTTTGGCCTACAGGACAGTCGGGTGTAACTCAGTTTCAAATAGATGTGTGAAGCTTTTTAGCGGCACTATGCTGTAAATATTCGAAGAGAGGGGCGACAGAGAGGGTAGTGGATATTAGTGTCTGCCTCGATGGTCTGGCGCAACACTCGGCGTAAGATGCGTAGTGCTGCAAAATGTTGATAACAATGGCTGAAATATGACAGGCAGCAAAGGATTATACGAGGCGCAGGTGGCCTGCTTTGTGTGGTATGCCCTTTGAACTTTGGGCATATACGATATTTTAGTGATATCATTTCTGAGGAAGGGCTTGAAAAAAGAATATGTAAATAACAATGTCTGGCCCGTAATTCTGCTGAACATAAAGTTTAAGACTTTGTCCGTGCAGATAGTAAAACGTTTGGCGTTTGTCGTCAACAGTTTGGTCAGAAAAGCGCTGATGTGCACTGTCCCAACCAGGTCTGTCAACGACAACCTCTAACAACATGCGATACATCATAGAAAGAATAGGTAGTAAAGCTGACTTTGGTAGGGTCCAACCTTTTGATAGGATCGAACATCACTATTTGACCGCTGCTTTCAAGGTAGATAGTTATGGTTGCATCGTTACCATGCACAGCGGCATCCGTTCGGTTCGTCAAAACATACAGCCACTTATCGAAACCGTGTCTTGAATCGCACTTGGCCCCTCAACAGTGTCCTCCCTCATCTTTATCGTGTCCTGAAACTCGAGCTACTACTGCGGAAGCTTCAAGTGTTGAGGAGCATCCTGTTCGATCAAGAATGTTATAAATCTGTATCCATATATGCAGACAACGTCAAACGAATGATGTCCCTCACGACAGAAATAGGGGCAGTCGGCAGTATTCTGAAGGAATATAAAACTTTGAAAGAAGCAAAGATTAACTCAGAAATAGGTTCAACACCTGGAGAAACAAATCCATGATGTCGGACCCTGTTCTAGTCCTTTCTCAGCAGCCCCACTACACTTCTTTTCACAAGATTAGGAATTATCCAAATCTATTGCTTGCCACAGTAGACATCTGCCGAGTGGGTTCCGAATAAATGTAATATATGAAGATAAAGCTCGTAGGACAGACCATCCACCCTCCGCAACTTTTTGTGCAGCTACCATCACTTCCTGAATTTCATCGGCTGTTATCAGCCTATCGCAGAATTCTGGATTTCTCGCTGAGAGCCGTGGGAGGTTGTCGAGGTAGTCGGTAAAGTCCATTCCATCTCCAACCAGCCAACCACCCCAAACTGTTGAGCGAGATACTGCACCCATCTGCTTCGAATCGTGTAGTACAAAGCCTTTCTGATTCGTCAAAAACCGAATTCTGAAATTGTTAGTTGAAGACTTATATAACAAAATTTCAACCATTAACAACTTTTTGAACATAGAAACAGACGAGCAAACTTATGGGCGACTCAAAACGACGTCTTGCTGACACCAAGAAAAGGTATCATAATAATAATAATAATAATAATAATAATAATAATAATAATAATGATAATAATAATAATGAAAATAATAAGAAGGATAATAATAATAATAATAATAATAATAATAATAATAATAATAATAATAATAATAATAATAATAATAATAATAACGGAAAAACAGTCAGCCACCTTCTATATATGGATGACCTAAAATTATATGCTAAAAACGACAGAGAGCTAGAAACATTACTACAGACAGTACACGGCTTTACCAAGGAAATAGATATGAAATTCGGATTAGAAAAATGTGCCAAAGCAACCCTGAAAAGAGGAAAATTAGTTAAAAGTAGCAATATAACACTAGATAAAGCCAATGAAATAAGAGAACTAGACGAAAGCCAACCATACAAGTATTTAGGAGTCAATGAACTAGATAGGATACAACATACACAAATGAAAGAAAAAATAAAGAAAGAGTA
>NC_142936.1:76521931-76551931 GCF_046866305.1 Octopus bimaculoides | reverse complement strand
AGAACATAAAGACAGACGAAATGCCGCTAAGCATTTTGTCCAGCATGCTATCAGTTCTGCTTGCTCGCCGCATTCAGGATACACCAATAATTAAATACTTTCTTATAAACATACAGTATAAGGGAAAAATTTATAATTAAAACACACACAAGTAACTAATAGCTCACCTCACCCTCACACGGTAGAAATTCTAGCTCAGACTACATCAGAACTCTGGTCACGTTCAGCTTCCATGTATTCCATAATCAGATTCGCAAAATAATCACCCCCAAATTTCTCGCGAGCAATTAAGATATTGGAATAGTTAAGGAAAGGTTCACGTTTTTATTAACGATCACTTGTATGTTCCACAAAGTCGAAACCGATTTCTTTAATATGGATCTCATCTTTTCTGTTCCCAGCAAGACGTTAAAAAAGTTGTTGGCTATACAAAGCACCAGAAACTTCTAAACTCCTCAATGGGCGATTGTCTCCACTTCACAAGTTTTGCTCCGTTTTGCTCCGTTTTGTCAGGTTGTTTTATATTTTAGGGAGTAAATTGTTTTGTTTACTGCAGTTCCTTACAGTTTGCCATCTTTTTATTAGACATGTTCTCCTTATTGCCTCATGGAGGCGCAATGGCCCAGTGGTTAGGGCAGCGGACTCGCGGTCATAGGATCGCGGTTTCGATTCCCAGACCAGGCATTGTGAGTGTTTATTGAGCGAAAACACTTAAAGCTCCACGAGGCTCCGGCAGGGGATGGTGGCGAACCCTGCTGTACTCTTTCACCACAACTTTCTCTCACTCTTACTTCCTATTGTTCCTGTATTTCAAAGGGTCAGCCATGTCATACTGTGTCACGCTGAATATCCCCGAGAACTACGTTAAGGGTATACGTGTCTGTGGAGTGCTCAGCCACTTGCACGTTAATTTCACGAACAGGCTGTTCCGTCGATCGGATCAACTGGAACCCTCGACGTCGTAAGCGACGGACTACCAACAACAACCTTATTGCCTCAAGACAATGAAATAGTGTCACTGGTTGCTCCTGGTTGAGAAGGACCTGAGGCCGTCGACTTCTTGTATTGAGGACGAGGCGAGGTTTACGGTTATCCTTGATACTGGGACGAGTGTTCTGGAATAGCAGTGTCTAATTCCAGTTTTTAGTGTTGTTGCTAGTTCTGCTGCTGTCCGCTCTCGAGAGCAAAAATCCATCAAGCAGATTTTACTGTCATACGTATAACAGATAAACATTCGGCTCTGCACCATCGGTATAATTGCATTTCTATCTGAAACCAAGGTCTTCTAGGGTCATTAAAAACACCAATGTCTATAAAGTCTCTCCCAATTCACTCATAATTTCTAGTCACTTTGGTACTCACTCTCTGCTCATACTATGCTGCAAAGGTAAAATAAGCCAAAGGTCAGCATCAACACCAGAACTACCTTGCATGCCTCTACTCTTAAAAATCTGGCGTACACTCCCGTATATACTGTCCGGTCGATTGAAACCACAATGGAAAAAAATTCTAAAAGATTATTGCTTTGAATTAAGTTTTACAGCATTTACATTCACTCATCTCAATTCCGACACTGTGACAACCTTATCTAACGATAGAACATTCTGCAGTCTATTAGAAATAGAAACCAAATCTCTCTCAAATTAAATCTTAAAACGGAAGGATGCATTGGAAAATGTAGTCCTAGATAATGATCAAAAAGATTGGAATAATATTGATCATAGGCTTGGTCGATCAAATTTGACCTGCAGTTAACAACAAAATCATAAACAATGATCGATAGAGACAGCACCAGTAATAGATATCACCGGGATTCAAATTCAGAAACACATAAGGACGAAAATTAAATTCGGCAACAATATAGTTGGAAAATGCTTTTACATTTGAAAAGGCGAATTTCATTCTCTGTTTATACATTAGATTCATTGATAAATTAACATAATGAGCTAAAATGTTTAACATTAAAGGAAAACATAAATTTCTTACTTGTGAATACAAAGATATTTAACCGCCTGTTTCAAACTGGTTAGAATGGCAAAGTTGCATTCATTTTCTTCTATACGCATTCGTTTTAGCAGCCGGACGAAAATCTGTTTGATAACTGGGTGAAATCGAATTTAACTACTCTATGCTTTGATTTTCTTTTGTTATTTTTGTTTTCTTGTTTCAGTTATAATAAACACCTTCGTAGTTAATTGAAAACTCACAAGCCTAACAAAAGAAAACATTATCACTAGATGATATAACAATAGAGAAGGAACTATCAACCAAATTGTTATTGATATATGGGCGGTAATCTGTCAAAGATATTTTAGCAATGTAAATAAAAATTTTCATTTCTCAGGTTCATAATTTATCATTTGCTATGTTCGGTTTTTGATTGAGTAAGCCGTGTTTACTGAGTATTGTAATAATACGAATTAAATGACAAGCAAATGTTTACCTATTAATATGAATGTAGATGTGTAAGGGACGACCGTGCGAACTCAAAAAAGGAGAAATGGTGACGAATGGTAAAACAGAGGACTCCTTTTATTTAAACGTGTCACACGGTCGAACACAAAATTATATATATATCAATGATGATATACATGATATGTTATGCGACGATAACATAGATGACCAGTAATGAAAGACCACAACCGTATTAGATGAATAACAGAGATATTTATTGTAGCGTTAAAGATGTATGTCTGTGTGTGAGTGTGAATGCGACATATAAGAACATAATCAAAGACAGGCCGTCATACAAAGAAAAGTGTGTATGTGAGTGATACATGTGTGTGTATGTGAATTATTACAGCAGATGGAAAGAGAGTCAATAACACGTGAGCAATTATACCAGTTCTTTAGTACACTATAGGAAAAGTTCTGTATGTGAAAGTGAGGAGAGGCTGAGTGTGGCAGAGCTGATCACTAGTTGTGATGTCGTGGCATCGATGCCGGGCCGTGATTCTTGTTATACAGATGTTCGTCGCTGGCTGAGATCTCTTGTCTGTTTATTATCGTGGTGAAGCTAAGTCACCTAACAGAATCGAAGAGAGAGATGTGCCGCGGAGATTTGGTTTGGTGTACTTAGAAAGTCGTGTAGACGCTGGTGGAGATTGATGCTTGGTAGTAATCGTGTTGGTCATGACGATGATGCTGGTTAGTAGTCGTAGACTCTTGTTGCTGATGTGGCGACGGCGGTGGTCATCGTGGCTGGACGAAGCTGCTGAAGGGGTCTCTGGCTGCTGCTGCTGTCGTGTGGTACACGGAACAGTCTTTAAGAGAAACTGGACCGAGACAAATTTGTGGGGTATGAGTTGATCTATTTATAGCGTTAAGAGGGCTCCAAATGGCTTCAGAATTTTACTCTATCACGTGACCTTATTAGGGGCCGTGATTGGTCAGTTTGCGTTCTGGCGGGAACGGTTCGAAGAAGTTGCCGATTCGAATAATGATCAGTCACGTGATGACAAGGTTAATGTTTTCCCCTACGTTCGCGTTTATTTATATTTAAATGAGAAGATTGTATGTAATGGCGATAGTAGTTTGTATATAATGGCGGGAGGTAGTTTCACTACAGATGATACTGCTAATGAATATGAAATGTTCGCAGATAATTGAGGAATTATGATTTTATAAAGCAATATGATCATGTGTTGTCAGACATTCAGTGCCCCCATTAACAGGCAAAAAAAAAAGGAGAAAAAAAAAAGAGAAATTTCATGTACAGTTTCCTCTTATATCAGGCACTGACGATTTAGTTTCCCCACTTTCTCAATTATTTTTCTGAAAACCTATCGTAAGGAATTATCTGTCTCTGTACAGAAATCTGTCACCCCCATTTAAGAAAGAATATTATTATGTTACTCTTTTACTCTTCTACTTGTTTGAAGTAATTTGACTGTGGCCATGCTGGAGCACCGCCTTTAGTCGAGCAAATCGACCCCAGGACTTATTCTTTGTAAGCCTAGTACTTATTCTATTGGTCTCTTTTGCCGAACCGCTAAGTTACGGGGACGTAAACACACCAGTATCGGTTGTCAAGCGATGTTGGGGGGACAAACACAGTCACACAAACATATACACACATATACATGCACACACACACACACACACACACACACACACACACACACAAACACACACGACGGGCTTCTTTCAGTTTCCGTCTACCAAATCCACTCACAAGGCTTTGGTCGGCCCGAGGCTATAATAGAAGACACTTGCCCAAGGTGCCACGTAGTGGGACTGAACCCGGAACCATGTGGTTCGTAAGCAAGCTACTTACCGCACAGCCACTCCTACGCCTGTTATGTAATATCATGACATGAACAATTGTATATTGGACGAAACACCATGTACTCTTTTGTTACTGGTGACTGCGATTGTCATCAATTCAACGTTGATTAAAATAATTACCACTTCATTACTGATTGGGCTTGATTTAATCGACTACACATCTGTATAATTTATCACCTGACCATCGTGCCTTGCCCCAGTTACTACTTGATTATCAGCTCCCTCTGTGTGGCGGCTTAGGTATGCCATGGCTTTTGATGTGCAGAAACGGATTCAAGTTGCGCCCCCTGCAACGATTTCTGGACGGTGAACGTGTGTAGGCTCCGTTCATGAGACACTTCTTTCTGCAGCTCATCTCTTTGACAGAGCCGCAGTCCTGGGTGAAAGATAAACCGAGACTGGGCGCCTGGCACCTTGAATCAGGCGCTTACTGTCTTCTACCAGTCGAGTAATAAGATCCACTTTAACTATATATAAAGAATTAGTAGCAGAGAAATGCGACGATGTTCTCGTGAAGAACCTAGGCGTCGATGAAAATGAGCTAGCTAGTTTGTTCCGGAGGACTTTCGGTCAAGGACTACTATGGATAGTTTCCAGATGTCTTTGGCCTGGCAGTGCTACCGGGGTTGGGGTGGAGGCACTACCGGTTCGAGATTAATTCTACAGGCATGGATGTGCTGTCAGACGGGCTTGTGGGAGGTGCGCGCAAAGCGACGAAGCCGTTCTGTACGCCCTCGTTCAGTGTCCGGACATTGCTGACTTGTGGAGTTATGTCGAACAGCTGCCGTCACATGTGGAACGGATCCGTCTGTCGGCTGAGTCAGTAGTGATGGCTGCCCCACTGCCCTCCTTTAATCGGGCAGGCAAGGCAGTTTTCCTTTGCTGTGGTGAAAGAGGTCGTCTGGTGGACGTGGTCGAAAGGAATGAGGACAAAGACATTCTCCAGCTGGTTAGATCTGCATTCATCGCAACTCTTCTATTCCAATGGACTTTCAGTAGATGGGATGACAGGTGAGGTCACCATAAAGAGACATCTGTATGTCGTTAGATTATGTTTATAAATGATTGTATAACACGAGAATCACTTTCTGAGTCATCCTAGTTAGCGCCTAGTGACATGCAGAACGAGATGACCTGTAATCACGTGAAACCGCAGGTTTTACATCAGAATGTCCCTCTACTGGAAGGATGCTGTGATAACGGCAATAGGTCCCTCACTTATAGTGGTTCTACTGTGTCACCTGATACCAGCCAGCCAACCAACCAACCAACCAGCCAACCAAGGGTATTTCTGCGTCCTCATGCTCAGATGAATTGTCACATGTGCTAGTCAACCCATAGCTATGACCCCTGATGAGTGCTACTACTCTGAGTCAGATTAGAGCCGGGAAAAATAGTGGCTAAGAGATGCTCTCACATTTCTCAAAACCCTGAAATTCCAGAGCCAGAGTTCCAATAACGGATGCTATAGTCATACCTTGGACATACATATAAGCACACACACACACACACACACACACACACACACACACGTACAAGCATTCACTGAAGCATACACGCATAGAGACATACGTACATGCATACATACATTAATCTATACATACATACATACATATATATATATGTATACATATGCATACACATACACTTATACAAACATACATATACGCATGCACACTCATGCACATATATATATACATATATGCATGCATGCATGCATGCATACAAACATACATACAAAGACACATCTATATTACTTAAGTCCTATCGGAAATCATTACGTTCGTGACAATGGGTGGACAACATGATACATGAATGTGAAGATAAACACATTGATCGATTGATGCAAAAGTAATTATTGAAGCAGGGTGACAGATGTTAATGCAAGGTTTAACGATTGATATAGATATCGATTTATTTTCTTGTTTTGTTTTATTCTCTGTTTAACATAACGCAGTCCCTAAATTGATAGACTTAGGTAAACAGGTAAGTCATTTTCTGAGGGCATTAATGACGTGAGTGAAATAAAACGCTTTCTATTGGGAATCGAAACTAGGCTGCAGAGTTCTCCGTATTTACTACATCTGACTCTATACTAATAGCCACTTGAACTCTATGGATTTTTTTTTCTTTTAACTGTAATCAAAGCTTGCTATTTATATTTGTTGTTGGCACTCCGTCGCTTACCACGACGAGGGTTCCAGTTGATCCGATCAACGAAACAGCCTGCTCGTGAAATTAACGTGCAAGTGGCTGAGCACTCCACAGACACGTGTACCCTTAACGTAGTTCTCGGGAAGATTCAGCGTGACACAGAGTGTGACAAGGCTGACCCTTTGAATTACAGGCACAACAGAAACAGGGAGTAAGAGTGAGAGAAAGTTGTGGTGAAAGAGTACAGCAGGGTTCGCCACCATCCCCTGCCGGAGCCTCGTGGAGCTTTAGATGTTTTCGCTCAATAAACACTCACAACGCCCGGTCTGGGAATCGAAACCGTGATCCTATGATCGCGAGTCCGCTGCCCTAACCACTGGGCCATTGCGTCTCCACGCTACCTATATAGCAGAAATTATAAAAGATGGCATTTATATCTTTCCAAAAGACATTAGTACTTCGAACTTAAGATGAAATGTTTTCATTTGTGTAGAGCGGGAAATAAGGCAGCGAGCTGGCAGAATCGCTAGCACGCCGGGCGAAGTGCTTAGCGGCATCTCGTCTGTTGCTACGTTCTGAGTTCAAATTCCGCCGGGGTTGACTTAGCTTTTCATCCTTTCGGAGTCGATTAAACAAGTACCAGTTACGCACTAGGGTCGACGTAATCGACTTAATCCCTTCC
The DNA here is from genome assembly GCF_046866305.1 of Octopus bimaculoides. Taxonomy (NCBI): domain Eukaryota; kingdom Metazoa; phylum Mollusca; class Cephalopoda; order Octopoda; family Octopodidae; genus Octopus; species Octopus bimaculoides. Next base: position 76,544,808 of record NC_142936.1, on the reverse strand, counting down.
CTCAAATTTGAGGCATTGTGCTTCTAGTAGAAGGAAATAAGGCGACGAGCTGGCAGAATCGCTAGCACGCCGGGCGAAGTGCTTAGCGGCATCTCGTCTGTTGCTACGTTCCGAGTTCAAATTCCGCCGATGTCAACTTTGCCTTTCATCATTTTGGGGTCGATAAATGAAGTACCAATGAAACACTGGCGTCGATATAATCGACTAGTCCCTTTCACTAAAATCTCAGGCCTTGTACCTATAGTAGAAAAGATTATTGTAGAGGGAATTATCGTCAATGGAACCAACTTCGGAACTCCATTTCGTTCTGTACAAGTATTCAATACTGATTTAAATACAAACAGAAAGGAACGTAACAAAGGATTACAAACATTTAGCATGGCTCTGTACTGGTTCTTCCACTTCTCCATCCTATGTATATCGTTTCGCCACCAAGTGGCTTCGGATTTAATTCCGCTGCACAGCACCATGGGCTCTTCTATTACACAATCCAACAGGTATTTTGTTGTTAGGCCGTTTTTAATTGATTTGTTTTTTCATACGTCCTATCCAAAACTGGAATCCAATTTTTACCTTCACGTCTAGATCTTCACCACTCAGTTTTCACAAATTTTCCCATTTTCCAGAAAAGTACATTGTTTACCTGTAAAATTTATATACGAAATTGATGCATGTGGGACAATAGAACCATGGAAAAACATTGGGTGACAAGGTGCATCACATATATAATTGATGTTATATATCATCACATATATAATTGATCACTATATAATTGATGTTGCGTACCCCATTGACCCACGAATAGTCAAGAGGGAAGGCAAAAAAGAAAAAAAAGATATATACATTCCTCTTAAGTACGGAATAACCCGGCTATGGGAAACGAAGAAGGTGAAGAAGTGCCAATTGTTGTTGGGTCTTTGGGGACGGTATCAGAAGGCATCAAGAGGAATATAAAAGAGATCGGAAGAGAGTGTCCAGTAGAGCGGTTACAAAAGGTTTGCATCTTTGGCACGACCAGAATAATCGGGAAAGTATTAGATAGTTGAAAAGAACAGATAGCATGGTACCGTAGGCTGCAGGCAGCCAGCCCGCTACACAGGCAAGACTCCAGGAGCTCCAACAAAACCTGTGATTAAAAGAAATAACAATAATAATAATAGTAGTATACACATTTGACCTTTGCTGACCGCAAGGGTGTGACGCTTCTCTTACTTCCTGATCACACTACTACTACTATTACTACTACTGCTGCTGCTGCTGTTGCCACTACTACTACTACTACTACTACTACTACTACTACTACTACTACTACTACTACTACTCAGTGATTTGACTGGGGACAAACGCACATGCGACAGCGTTTACATCCTGCTGACAGAACATATACAATCCCATTACCACTTCTACCACCGCCGCCGCCAACGCCATCACCATCCTAATGGAAATAGCTCGGAGCTAATGCTAGTTGGAGACTGTATGATAGTTCTGTCTTTCGTCTCCCTGTCACTGTCTCCCTCTGGCTGTCAATTCAATATCTGCCTCTCTTTGGCAGGTCATGACATGAACTAATTTAAAACTTCATAAAATAAATCCCTCCCCTGGAAAATGATGATGCCTGGGACCTCTGAACCTTACCCAAGGACCCAGACAACTGGTTAACCCCATGTGCTTATAGCACGGCCTTGGATACCGACCATGGAAATACCTCCTAGAACCCGTATCGTTCAGAGAACGGGTTCGTTAGTGACCTTAGGTTCTGACACTGAGCTCGAAAAGTCTTTAAATCAGGACCAACTTCGTCAAGAACCTGTAGCAAGTTAAACCAGGGATATTCCCGGAACTGACGCTCAGGATCAACTACCAAACCTATCTCAAAGAAACAGAAATACAAGACAGAAATGGATTAAAGAGGAATATATCAAGGTTATGCATGCTTATTATTATTCAACACTAAACCCAGAAACATCAGCCACTCGCAAAAAAAAAAGACCTACAATATCTGGAGGTGCAAAACCCCGCATAGCAAGCTGTACATGGACAGATGGACAGTAATAAACTAGGAGCTGTGAGACGTGATATCCTAAAAAATAGAAGACTAACTGACAGCAAAATTGGTAAAATAGTTAGATCAGTCAAAAGTCAGCTCAGTATAACACACACTCACTTATACTCACACGCAAAAATGCTCTGAAATCACTAACTCAAACCAGCAAACTAGGTACACAGAACCCTATGAAGGTAGACCATCAGTTGATACTAAAAACACTATAAATGATAACGTTAGACATGCACTGTCATTGTCTTTTAGGTAGTGCAATCGAGTTGGTTGATCTCCACTTGTGTCTAATTTCAGGATGGGTGCATTATAACGAACTACAGCAACAGTCCATATGTTGATGATAGTCACAAGGTTCCTTGAGTTGAGTTTTGATTTCAAGAGAAGTTTGAGGCGCTCCAGATATGGAGTGATGACCTTGTCTTTCATTTGTTTGTGCAAGGTATTGTCCAGCTCCAGGATCCTAAGGTACTTGTACTCATCCTCATCCGGGTCTTCCATTCTCACCCCGTTAGAAACTCCCTTTTCTAATGGAACAGCTGTTGCTGAATCGCTGATCTTATTCTGACAATACCATGTGACTCACCTGGACTAATAGCAGCCCACTTTCCAATAGCCATATTGGATTACCTGTGTCTCTTTCGGTAATTCAAGCATGAACGAGACAGGTTTTTGCTGGGAGCTCGCGAAACTTTAAGTTGCATAAACCCGAATCAGACTGGTTTAAATATTATTGCATGTAACTCCTAGTAAATGTCTTGAGCGCCTTTTTCTTTCGTAGATCGCTGACCACTACATTTATATATTTTTTCTCCTTGTTTCTCTCCTTATTTCTTTCTGTGTTCCTTTCAGTTGAAGAGCGTAGCTCGAAACATCAAAGACTTTCTCTATTCCTGAGCGTTAAACTAATACATCCATTTATTGTTTACACCACCTGTCTTCGTCTGTTGTTTTTTTCGTAAATTCTCCCATATATATATATATATATATATATATATATATATATATATATATATATATATATATATATATATATATATATATATATGTGTATGTATGTATTATGCAACTTCATACAGACACATATAACTACATGATTTCAGAAATAAACATATACATACACACATACATGTACACACACACACACACACACACACACACACACACACACACACACACACACACACACACACATTTATACATACATACAAACATATTTCTATAAGGAACAAAAAATAGAAGATACTCAGAAGAGAATATATAATTTCTTAACTCGACAGCTGTTTCAGGAAATTCGGATTTGTGTAATAATCGTGATATTCATAATTTTCAGATGAAATGTGCAAAAGACTTGGGTATGCAACCAGTAAACAGTCAAAAAGGGGAAGGTAATGATGAGGCCAATTTAGTGAAAAGGAGCACCACTGGTGGTCCTGAAACAGCTGTCGAGTTAAGAAATTATGTATTCTCTTTGTAGTATTCTATATTTTTTATGCTCCATGTAAATATATACAGTAGAACCTTGGTTTTCGAACAACTCTGATCACGCATAAATCGAACTTTATCTCCCGTCTTTCTCATATTCATTTAATACAGTAGCATCTCGGTTTTCGAACAACTCTCATCACGAATAAATCGTGTTTTATCTCTCTCTCTCTCTCTCTCTCTCTCTCTCTCTCTCTCTATATATATATATATATATATATATATATATATATGTGTGTGTGTGTGTGTGTGTATGTATGTATGTATGTATGTATGTATGTGGGTGTGTATGTGTGTGTGAGCTTATTTCTCTGAATACCAGTAGGTATATGAGTCTATGTGTAGCTGTATATAAACACACACACGTGCGCGCACACACACATGTATATGTATATATGTATACGTCAAGTCTAATTGTGCTCTTCTGTATCGCTCCCCACTCTATATATGTATGTATGTGTATAGTGCACAATGTATGAAACAAAATATAATGTACCATAAATAAATCACTGTTAATAAAATCAATGCGTTATTAAATGTATAGAGACCAAACAAACACAACAGAGGATAATAATTAATGGAAGATGCCACACTAATAGCAGCTTTCACGAGTAAAAAATGGGATAGATTTCAAAAGATTATCTATAAAGATTATTCGAGGAAGTGATCTGAAAGGATATAAGAATTAGCGAACTGTGTTGAATAATGGTATTTAATAAGATTAATTTACCTTTTATAATGCATACTCGAATCAGCTTTAGTTCTCCACAGTGTGTATTCCACAAAGTTCTCATTGCTGATGTTCATCGAAAAACAGTAGCCTTCCCTACCCAAACGTTACAGATATCCCATTTATTTTTTCCTGTGTTTCACTCTATACATATTCCTTAACAAAATGATTTAGGATGGGTGAATATATAAACCATACAATTAAGTCAGGTTATGAGTTCAAAACAAAATTTTCTCCAGATTGCTGGACAGAATACTAAAGTCAACGTTGTCTCAGTTCATTTGGATGAAGGAGATGATACCATTCAACATCTTGTCAGGTATACCAAGCTTTTTCAGAACTTTCCATAGTGCTTGCTGGTTAATAGTGTCGAAGGTCTTAGTATGGTCAACGAATATCAAGAACAACTCTTGATTTTTCGCACGTGTCTTCTCCATGACCTGTCGGAGGGAGAAGATCATGTCGATAGTGCCACGACCAGAGCGAAACCCGCACTGTGATTCTGGATAGATATCATTTACAACGTCTTTGATGATCCTGTCAAGAATGAGTCGAGCAACAATCTAATCAGCAATAGACAAAAGCGATATTCTACGATGATTATCACAGACACTTCTGTTGCTTTTTGCCTTACACAGATGTTGAATTGAGGCATTCTTGAATCCTGTTGTACATGGCCTACCTTTCAGATGTTTATGAAGAGGTCATGCAGTTCCTTAAAACGCTTCTGTCCACCATGTTTGTAAATTTCAGAAGGGGTAGCATCCCTGCCAGGTGCTTTACTAGAGGAGATCTGTTTAATAGAATTTACCACTTCCAGAAAAGTTGACTCCAGAGACAGTTCCGCTATTACTGTGTGCTGTGGAGTAGACATTATGACGTCGTCAATAGTGACTGAGGTGGAGTTCAACACGGCTTCAAGGCGATCTTTCCATCATTTCAAGATGTCAGATTTGTCAGGAGTGTCTCTCTATTCGATGAAAAATATAGGAGTAACACTGTGCTCTTGAGGACCATACACTTTCTTGAGGCCATCATAAAAGGCTTTAGAATCCTTTCTGTCTGTAGTTTCTTGGAGTTCAGTAGCCTTGAAAGACCACCAAGCCTCCTTCATCTGTCTCCGAGAATGTTGGACCTGGCCTCTGCATTTCTTGTAGGCATTCTTTTTTCTGGATGAGCTCTTATCATTTATCCAAGTTCTCTGAGAGCTGTGCATTTTATCTATCAACTGTTGGACATCTGTGTTGTTATCGTTGAACCAATCTTGATATCTACAAACAGGAAGTCCAAGAACCTCTACAGATGCAGAGTGGATTGCATCACGCATAACCTTCCAAGATAATTCTGTGTCATCCTTGATATCGACAGTGTTGAGCGCAGTGTCCAACTTGATAGAGAGCTCAGTCTGCTTTTCAACAGTTTTCAAAGGCAGAATATTAATGCGCGTAGGCACTGATGACTTTTGTAGTCTTGTGTGTTCCAGATGGAACGTAGCCTTTATCAAGTTCGTTCAGAGTTGCCTCTCCTAAGTACATCTCTTGACAAGAGTAAAAAAAACTCGAACCATCGATGTTTGAGATTCCTGAGAGATGGCGACACTGAACAAGCTGGGTGTTTTCACACCTTTTTACCATAAGAGAGATTTTTCTCCACGGTAACTGCAGTGTATTTGCCTTTAGCAGTTGAAATATGTGACAAAAGGACCTTATCAGGCTCTCCAATGTTTTAAATTAGAAACAGAAACAATCGGGGGCAGAGAGTGAGGTTTCAAAATAATCATAATTTTTCACATTTATTTTATAGCATATAAATGTATTTATGGGGAGAAACATATTGAAAAATTTCAATACATTCGACAGTGAGAAAGAAACGAGGAGGGTTGTCTTAGGGTGTGCTAGAAACGACAGCTAAGTCTCCCTTAAATCACTCATTTTTTCCTCTGAAAATAATAACAATTTTAAGAATATTTTTCACCGAAAAGGCTCCTGCCATGGCTTTGAAGTGCAAAAAAAAAATTGGCCAAAATCGGTCCGGAGTGGGATGATGGGGATGGGAGTGGTGGTGGTGGTGGTGGTGGTGGTGTGTGTGTGTGTGTGTGGGGGGGGGGGGGAAGTTGTACAAAAGAAATTTTAAAAACTTTTTCTTTCGAAGGCTGTGGTTAAAAATTCCCATCAAAACGGAGTTCCTGCAACTTATTTGGTTTTTTTATCCGAAGCTCTGTTTTTTTCGAAACTCCTCTCCCCACCACCCTGGAATAAATTTTCCCCACATATTTCTTTATAATCGTAATCTATTCCATTTGAAAGGTATTTGTGTAAAATTTCATTAAAAGATATCCATTTTCTTGAAAGTTATGAGGGAAAAATCGGATCGTGTGAATTTTCCGAAATTCCTTTACCCACCCCTCGGAAAAATTATTTCCCATAAATCCTTATATACACTTCATCCACAGCATCTAAGAGGTATTTGCCGAAAATTTCGTTTAAAAGTATACATTTTTCTGGAATTTATGTGGCAACAAATTCAGGTGAGGTACACATCTGTAGTTGTGCCGCTATATCTGTCTGTCTGTCTATCTACCTATGTATCTATCTATTTACCTATCTGTGTTAAGGCTATGAGTTTATAAACCCGAGTGAAATCGGGTCCTTCTGCATGTATATATCTATAATATATAAGACAGAAGACGTATGTGTGTGTGTGTGTGCGCGCATATATATATATGTGACCGACCATTACTTGATCTCACGTAAAATCAATATTTTTCTTCCGATTTCGTTCAAGCTTGGCAAATACATCACTTATGTTTCAAAGATGGCTCTACACTATTTAAATTCTTCACTTATGGAATAGTATGGAGTCAGAAGTACAGACCTTCTAGGGTTAGAAAGTCTGTACTTTGCGAAGTACCAGTCAGAAATTGATTGTCTCCCTTACACAGCAACCATCAAAAGGTCATAACCAAGAATCTTTGCTTGACAATCGGTGGGTCGTACCCTACAACATGATGCTCTGAAAAATATTTCATGCACTCATCAATGTAGAATTCACCGACGAAAACAAGGCCGGCCTACACAACTGCATCCAGCCGTGTACAAAGGCGACACAATCAGACGCGTCTATTCAGTTAACACCCTGAATTCCGAATTCTTCCATCTACAGTTATTACTTCATGTCATTAAATGACCAACCTCCTTCGACGACCTTCGCACAATGGACGGCCACTTATGTGGCAATTTCAAAGATACTTGCTCCAAACGGATACAGATAATCAATATGATAATGCACTTGGAGAGGCCTCTCTGTGTCTTTCTCCGCACAAGCTCCGACACCTTTTCGCAATAATGCGGGTTTTCTGCAACCTGACAGACGCACATTCACTTTGGAATAAATACTAAGACTCAATGTGCCATGACATTTTGCAGACTCGCCAAATCACAGGAAGCGTTGACAGTCCCACTAGCCCAGCCATTTACAATGGAAGGCTTCTTCTCTTGGAAGACTTAGTTATAGCAATTGGACGTCAGCGATTGGACGCTTATTCTCTCAACACTCCAGACAGAAATGAAGACGCCTGTCCCAATCGCCTCATTCTCAGAGAAACATCCTATAACATCCACAGACTCAAACAGTACATTGCTGAAAACGAGCCCCTTCTGAATTCCAATCAAGCAGACGTATACAATTTCGTCCTCGGAAACATCTACACACACACTGGCGGAATCAGCTTCTTAGACGCACCTGTTGGAACTGGGAAAACATTCCTTCTGAATGTTGCAGCATAATGGTGACGTTACTATCACTGCTGCCTCCCCACCAAAAAAAAAAAAAAAAAAAAGCGTTACTACTTGCATCAGTTGTCCTCCCCTTTCTTGGCCTGCTGTCTTAGTCATCGAAGTTGTGAATATTACTTATTTCTTCTATGCTTCATTTAAATAACTGAGAGCCTGCCATTAATTATACAAATACATATAGCATACTCGAACATATGTACACAATACTTATTGACCGTTGATTTTTCTGAGTTCGTCTAGCCTTTAGTAGGTTGTTTTCACTCCGCAGAGTGTCAGAAATGTCATTCGTCACCAAGTAAGTGTGGTGATGTTACCAGTTCGGTCGCTGACGACTTGATATATATATATATATATATATATATATATATATATATATATAGAGAGAGAGAGAGAGAGAGAGAGAGAGAGTGAGAGAGAGCTCCATAATTAACTCCATAATTCTATCTAATAATAAGAGCTCATGATCCAATAAGGAGACGGATGGCGCCCATAGACAGGCAATTTTTGTAGGGGATTTATGTGCAACAATACTGCTGTCACCGAATTCCTCAAGGGTGAGGAGCTACAAGTGGGCGACATTTAAAACATAGCAAATTAAAACTGGGAAAAGAAATAACAAAATGGATACACGTGCATTTAGAAATGTATTTTATTTTGAAGAAAACATAAATAAAGCCACTAACTCGGACGCACGCACGCACACACGCTCATATGTATACGAAGAAAAAAGTATGTAATGCCTAGAGTATATATGTTTTGTGCAAATGTAAACATTTTTGGATTGCAACTATGACTTTCATATTGCCGACTATTCCAACAGTTGACATAGGAAAACAGCATGGCAATATGTAAGCAAAAATATTCATTAGCAACTTGAAATAAACATCATTTCCATTATATGACAATCTTTCAGGATTTTTCACATCCTGAAGAAGGCCATGATTTTATTTATCTAAACGGAAATTGTCATTCGATGGTATTGTGAAGAGATAAATATATAAATATATATCGTACATATTAAGATTAAATGTAATGCTTTTTGCCAGGTAATAGAATCCCAATGAATATCTATATTTCGGTGTGTTTACAAGCGTTTTTTTGCCCATATATTGTTACGTTGCGTTTTTGCCTGAATCATCGGAATAATTGTAACGTGAAGTGATTCAAGAAACCTCAGCTTCTACACACATACACACACACACACACACACACACACACACACACACACACACACACACACACACACACACAAAGGCGCGCGCACACACACACACACACACAAACACATATATGTATGTGTAGATAAGTAAATTTCAGGTCATCCCATAAGTTCTGTCCGAATTTTGAATAAATAAACAAGTGATCAAATGTTATATTTAATTGAAATTTAATTATCAATAGAGAGAAGCGCAGATGTCAACTCGGGATTTTCAGTTGCTTTCGGACAATTCATCTGGCACCCATTTTCCAAGTTTAGGAACCTTTCCAAGTTGTTGAAGATGACGATGAACAGTTGTATGGTTTGAACTAAGCTTTATTGCCAATTCTTCAACTGATTAAGCAGGATTTTCTTCAAGTAATGCCCCAAGGAGCTTACCATCAAACTCAAATGGACGTCCTGTTCAATCTTCATCTTCAAGGCTGAAATCTCCACTTCTGAATTTTGCAAACCATCTTCTGCAAGTTCTTTCATTCAAGCATTCTTTCCCATAAACTGAGTGTATGTTTCGAGTCGCTTCGGCTGCAGAGTTTCCTTTTTTGTACTCATAAAGCATTATGTGCCTTAAATGCTCTTTGGATATTTCCATGTTAGAAAGGGTTTTAATCAAAGAAATTTAAAATTCTATTATTCTGTAAAATAATATTTAATTAGTTTAAATGTACACAAATGCATAAAAATAATTTTTAATTCCATGAGACATTCTAAAATGCTAATAAATTTCATTCAATTTTAATAAAGGTAAAATCGGACAGAACTTATGGGATGACCTGATATATATATATATATATATATATATATATATATATATATATATATATATATATATATATATATGTATGTATGTATGTATGTATATATATATATATATATATATATATATATGTATATATATATATATATATATATATATATATATATATATATATATATATATATATATATATATATATATATATATATATATATATATATATATATATATATATATACATATATATATATATACATACACACATTCATAGATATGTATGTATGTATGCATACATGTTTACACGCACACACACACACATACACGCACATATGATATTATTTGTAGAAGCAACAGAAAATTAGGAATCTTGATATTGAAAGATAGATGGGATCAGTTTCTTTCAGAGAGAGATACATATATGCTCTACCTTAAGGAATCTGACTAAATGTGTCCGTCATTAGTGTTTTAGAGGAAGTTGAAGATAAAGCCATGGATCTGGTAGGAGGGCGCTTTTGAAACTTATGCATTTTTTTCAGCAGTCTACGGCAGACGATTTTCGTGAGGAGGAACGAGAGGCAAATGAACAGTCCAGTAAATGAGTTTAAAATACAAAATAATAGAGAAAATTCATCAATTCTTGTAAATGTATAGAAGAATGCGAATATCCATGTTAGTCCCATGACGAAGCAGAGTTTTATGTAAATGAGGAATTCCAGTTTATTGCGTTTACGTAAATATTTCGATGAAAATTTCCTGGCCATATATAGCCCTCTAGAGGTAAGGATAAATGCCAATATATTAAGACATAAAATAATCATTACAGGGGTTGCAAATAGCCACAGCAGACCTTTTCCGTTTGTAATCCAGCAAACACCATTTCCATATTCCGGAGAAAGTCCATGATTTCCAGGTGTGTACTCAAATATCAGTGAAATAGTTACAATTACAACTGGACAGATCCAGCCATACAAAGAATACAATACAAGTCTCTTAGTACCTTTTCCTGAACTCCGAAGTTGTTTAAATCCTGAGAAAGTGTACCAGGCATCAAATGACATGACATTCATCCAGAAGAAAGTTGCTAAAAACAAATAATGCATCATAATAGCTAAAGATGTACATAGCACTGTAGATTTAGTGACTTGTGATGAGATAAGAAAGAGAAGCTCAGCTACAAACAGTGCTGACAAAAGACTAATGAGTAATTTACCTGGTAAGGTACAGAGATCAGGTATACAGAGATAGACTATAATGGTGATTGCTAGAGCTGGAATAGAGATTATTAGTCCTACTAATGTGATATAGCCCTCAGCAATGGAATATTTTGATATACCACTGCCACCATTCTTTATACAGATACTTATTATACCGTCAGAATCTTGAATGAATTCTGATTGGTTCAGCAAACGTTGGGTATTATTTAAGTAGAGACGACCATCATTAGTGATGTAATACTCAGATTTGTTCAATCTTGTTGCCGTACAGTTTAATGGAGAATTATAGACAACTTGTCGACATTGCTGTGTATTTATATCAAAGACGGAGTTTTTTAGACAAGAGGGCAATTTCTCAACATTTCGGTTGCTGGACTTCATATCATATATTACAAATACATTGGTACGATAATCGAAAAGGATACTTAATGAAGGCAGTTGTATAAAATCGTTTACAGCCCCTCTCTTTTTACACCAATCATAAATTTCTTTAAGTCCATGACATGCAACACAATGACTGTTTCTGAATAATTTTGAGTCACTTTCTACTAACGCCATGGGCTCATATTCGCATGCAACTTCGAGCTCCGTATAATTGTTATGTTCAGGACATCTAGAAATATATGGATTGCAAGGAAAGAGATATTGATCTAAATCCTTTGAGGGAATTTCTAACTTTTTATTGCACATATGATCTTCGACAAAATCTGATAGCTTTTCAAGGTTTACATTTCCACTTTCATGGCAGTCAAACCTGAGATTCCATAAAATGAATTCTTCTCCATGACACAAGGCACAATATAAGTTCCTATATAATTTTTTACTTGTTTTACCAAAAGCAGGTATGTTTTGCAGTTGATCCTCTGAGTTAGGATTTTCACAGTTGCTTACAAACTCCGTAATGTCATGGTTGGGAGGACAGCGGTCAAACTGATAATAATAAGAGTCATTAGCCTTTCTACAACTGTAATATATTGATGGATAGGGTTCTTTGTGTTCAGATGTGGTGTTATTACTCATGTCAGAACAACATTCATTGTAGAGGAAACAGTCCTGGTGGCATGAACAGCGTTCATGTGGGGGAGTTTTAGAACACAAGGCTGGAGGACATGATGGAATGTCTTCGTTGCTGTTGTTCGCTGATAATTGTGCTGATGTAAGATTTTGGAATGGTATTAGAGAAACCATAAGGAATTGAAAAAAACTTTCCATTTCAAATCGTTTAATAAGAATATCTAAGAATAGATACCAGATGTTCTATCTAATTTTTACAATTAGAAATTAATTTACGTTTTTTTTTTTTTATTTAGCAGTTTTTTTGAAATCGCATTAAATATTATACTAATCATAAAAAATTGTAATTATACTAATCATAAAAAGAAATCTATATTGTAGCAGTAATGCTATATGTTTCGAGAACATAAAATTTAAATGTACCTCTGTTGTAAAAAGCGGAAAGCCTTCAATGCAATTTTGGAAGTAGAAATATATCAAATTTAATGGTTAAATTCTAGGCTTACAGTTGAAGATTATAAATTAGCTTTATCTCACTACTTGTTGGTCGAACGAATATCCGAAGATTCTACACGTATCTGTAAAAGAAGAAACATTTATTAGGATATTATGCGCATACATTTATAGAATTTATTTTTAAGTACGTTTTTAAATAAATCTAAAATCTCTGTCTTCCTCTCTCTCAATATATAGGTATCAATCAGGCCCTTGCTACTACGCTCCAAGGGCATCTTCTTTCACGTATCTCTGTATTAGGCCTTTCTCTCTAATTGATCCCAGTTCCAATTAACTCTCACTTTGTTCTTCAAGTCACTCTGTTAGGAGTTCCTTAGTATTCCTGTACAACGTCTGGTGACAGAAAGACTACTAGGTGACGTTGACATTGTACTAGCTCTTTTTGATGGAGTCCAATCAATCACCATTTTCTTTCTTTGAATTCCGCTGCAACGAGGTTCTAATGGCTTTACACCCATAAGGCCATGCCGCTAATCTTCTTTGGTCAACAGACTGAGTATTCTCCCTGATGAAGCTGATGAATGTCTGGATCTTTTATAGGCTGGTTTTGTATACCTCCACGTCTCAGTTCCACACAATAGGAATAACTTTGAATGATAGATGCGGATCTTAGTGTTCTTGAGAGATGGGTCTCGACTTTCAGATATTATTTCACTAGAGCAATGCGACTCACGCTCTTTCAAACTTAGCTTTACTTCCAGTTTCACCTAGATGCTGATTGATGCTGATGGTCAATGATGCTACCCAGATATGTAAAGCTGGCAATTTACTTAAGAGGGTCATTCTTATTATGTACCGATTTTTCCGCGGTAGCATTGCGTATCAAAAGTTTTCTTGTCGCTTTGAACGTTTAGTCTAACTTGTGCAAAAATGTTACCGACAGTGTTCACCTTCTCTTACATCTGATACAGACTGAAGCGATATAAAGATATCTGCGTAATCAAGGTCCTTAAGTTAAGCCGGTTCCATATGGCTCTCTAAATTCTGATCTAGTCTGTTTCTACTGTTGAAATATTCATTACTCAATCAATTTCTAACAAGAAAAATAAGACATCCTCGGCGGTCTCCGGGGTTCATTGTGAAGTCTTTTTGTCAATCTTCCATTATAGGAAATCTCGCAACACCCTGTTTGAAAACTATCTCAGGGTCTGACCGCAGTATTATTCCACGATGGTTTTGGTATTCACTGAAATTTTTCGTTGGGAGATTCACAAGATAGTCTTCTCTCTTATCGGTGAAGAATTCCTCTTCCAGATAATCTGACGTAGATGTAGTCTGCTTTGTTGATCGTTAGATAAGATACAGCTTTTCGGATTTCAATCTAGTTTGGTTGTTTTACAGCTTATGGGTAAGTTCTCTCCAGCTACTGGTATGTCTAGAGGGTTTGCTGGTACTGATCTGCTTGGCAGTTCTTCAATATATTATGCCTAACTCTTCCGCAGCAGGTCCATTATCAACGACCATATTACCTGGGTGGCAAATAATCGAGAATAATTGCTCTGTTAATGACAGAGAACAGAGGAACCGTTTCTTCACCATTTAGCACTCACTTCCTTGTGATATAATAAAGGTCCTACACGCTGTCTCTCGTAGCAGCAGCTTTTACTGTCAGGTCATCACTGTACTTGCGCATGATTGCTCAGATGCTGCCCTTAACTTATTTATTAACCCTGAAGTATGAGTTTTTGACAATGGCTTTAGCATTTCTTGCTTGGTTGGCAATGGTTTTTAAAGCTTTCCGGTCTCAATATTTGATATTATTGAAGGCTGTGAGCTGGGAGAAACGTTAGCAAGCCGAGCGAAATGCTTAGCGTTATTTTGTCTGTCTTTACGTTCTGAGTTCAAATTCCGCCGAGGTTGACTTTGCTTTAATCCTTTCGGGATCGATGAATTAAATACCACTTGCGTACTAGGGTCGACCTAATCGACTGGCCCCCTCCCCCAAAATTTCGGGCCTTGTGCCTAGAGTAGAAAAGAATATTTGATAATATTTGCATAGACATCCATTCCTCGAGCTGTTGTTTTATCCCTCCAATGATTTTCCCATATGTGAAAATTGCAACTTCTTTGTAGCTTTCTATTCAGAGTGAAGGTCATCTGTATCGCGATTTGACCGAGGATTTAAAGCTTGTTATTAAACGCAGTTCTGAGCCTGCAAAGGATTGAAGCTGATCTTTTTCTGATAGCCTGGAGTCCGTGCGTTTCTTCAGTTTTAGTTTCATGTGAGAAATAAAGAGATGGTAGTCAGATATCACATCAACACCTTTCTTCATTGTAGCGTCATCGATCATTTGAACTTGCGAGCGATGAAGAAATTGTCAATCAGATTTATGTAATTCTGCCTGATGAAATACAGTTTGCTTTATCGATCTTTTTGTGTGGGAACACGTTTCCTCTAATTAACAGGTTGTTTGAGATTTGCTTTCTTTTCACCATCCTCACTCATATTTACTCCTACTCTGTTTATTTATCGTCAATTCGTATCCAAGATATTCTGAGTTAATATTTGTGTTGAAATCGCTGATCAATGTCGGCATCTTTTATTTTCAGTTCTTTGAACTTGCTCAACACGGCTTGCAGTTTTTCATAAAACAACAATCTTTTATTTCTTATTTCTTCATCACTGCTATTCATTGGTGCATAACATTTGAGGTAACTACATTTCATCTTCGAGGCGACTTTGAATAAGGGAGCAATGAATCTTGGTCCCTGTGGTTCTCATCCAAACGGACCTGACTGTAGCTGCTTTGAGAGCATGAAATCCACGCCATACATACATACATACATACATACATACATACATACATACATACATACATACATGCATACATACAAACAAGCAAAAATACTCCGTTGTTGATGATGAAATTGCAATGAAGAAACCTTGGATCTAGGTTAGAAACCGGTTCTTTCTCTGTTGGCAAGAAATCTTGAAATAAAGTGAATAATGACATACATACATACATACTTAAACACCAATTCAAGGAATACTGGTGGAATATACCCATCAAAACTTCTGTCAAATGTAAACATAACAGGCCGGATATTCTTGTTTGGGACAGAGGAGCAAAGGTGTGTACCATCATAGAGGTCAGCTGCCCTGCAGATATAAATATTTCTTTGAAAATCAAAGAAAAAGTGGATATCTATGGACAACTACTTCGAAACCTCCAGCTTCTATATCCAGACTATGAATTCATATTAATATCAATAATAATTGGAGCACTAGGTTTTGTTAGTACATGCTTAAAGGAGAATCTGGATACACTGGGATTTTCAGATATATCTGTCCCAAAGCGTTCGCAGGATTTGCACTGACCAAAGACGGGATCCATTATCTGTAGCTTTAAGGTTTATTCGGCTTCATCGATACCGGTCAGATTAACGGTAAATATCTTGTGGGATCTACGTATTACAATTTTTTTATTATTAACTTCGCTGTAACAACAAGAATATCAAATAGTAAACCAATCAGTCCATCATTCTATTCTCTCTCCAATCTTTCCAATTTCCATTTTTCTAAATTAACACGCAGTACAAAAAGGGGACCTAAAAGCTTCCATAGTTTTAGTATATGTGTGTATGTTTCCCTCTGCATACACACACACACACACACACACACACACACACACACACACACACACACACACACACACACACACACACGTATATATATAATTATAACAAGAGCTTGGCTTGTACCTCACCACTCACTGAAAAATAGACGCCAAGAGACACTGTTACCACCATAAATTCTCCGAGGGAAACGCACTACATAAAAGTCTAGCAAAAGAAAGAATATGAATCAAAACTTCGATTAACCGCGTACACGATCGTGTTTCGGGCTTAAGTACGCGGTTAACCGAAGTTTTGATTCATTTTATTTCTTTTGCTAGACTTTTATGTAGTGTGTTTCTCTCGGAGAATTTATGGTGGTAATAGTGTCTCTTGACGTCTATTTTTCAGTGCGTGGTGAAGCACAAGCCAAGCCCTTGTTATAAATTATTTATAAAATATACCTTTGAGGTTTTATTTTCACGCTGACCACTTATGGTATAAATCATTAATGATTTTTACACTATTTTTATTATTTCTCTCTCTCTCTCTCTCTCTCTCTCTCTCTCTCTCTCTCTCTATATATATATATATATATATATATATTCTAACTAATTTTACGCTTTATAAAATATTTATAAAATCGTTTTTTGCTATTTTTGTTTAGAGATAGATAAGTTGGGAATTCGTACAGTTTTGAAATACAGCATCAAAGATAGCTCAGAATATTAATGGAATATTTCATTCTAATGTTATTCCACAGCAGACAGTATCAAAGTGGTTTGCAAAATTTCGTTCTGGTAACTTTGACCTCACAAATGTGCGCGGTCGACCAGAAACAAAGGTGGATAATGACGAACTGAAAGCCACTGTCGAATGAAATCCATCTCAAAGTGCCCGTGAATTATCGTTGTTGTTTCATGTTAGCAGGCTAACAAATTGGTAAAGTGAAAAAGTTGGATAAGTGAGTTCCACATGAACTCAATGAAAATCAAATACAGCAACGTTTGGAAGCCTGCATTATGCTACTTTCTCGTCACAAAAATAAATCCTTTTTGAATCGAATTGTAACATGTGATGAGAAATGGATCCAATACAACAACCGTAAACGTTCAGTACAATGGCTGGACAAAGACAAGTCACCAAAACACAGCCCAAAAATTCATCAAAAATGTTGATGATGTGTGTTTTGTGGTCTGACACAGGTGTGATTCATTATGATTTCATTAAACCCGGCTCATCAATCTCGGCTGAAGTATACTGCAGCCAACTGGACCAAATGATGCAGAAACTTAAAAAAACCCAACCTAGATCAGTCAACAGATCCACTCCTATTTTATTGCAAGACAACGCCAGACCACACATCGTAAAAATGACATTGGCGAAACTACAGGAGTTGGAGTTGGAAGTTCTCTATCATCCACCATACTCACCTGATCTTGCCGCCACTCGGATATTGAACAGTTCAGCTCTCTATCGTAAAGAAGTTCGTTGCAGATACCACTGGCGTCAATAGTCGAAATTTATAAACTAGGGTACGAACAGTGATGATGCTGAGAGAGTCGAAGGACATAGAAATCAGGCGTAATCCACCAGATGTAAAAGCAGCCAGGAAGTGGAAATCAGAGACTGATGACATTCTGTCTTCACTTACACACCGAGATATGGTGGGTGCAACGCAAATTCATCAAAAGGACTTGGATTTGGTACAGATCAGTTCAGACCGTTTGCAAGTACGATGCGGAGAGAACTCAGATCTGTTGTTAGCAACAGTGTCAAAACAAGGGAAACAGAAAGAAGAGAGATTCGTTTGATCCAGTGCGCTCAACGACAGCTGACGAAATGGGAGGAACATGTCGTTGAGAAAAAAATAAGTTGGAATGAGATATGGCTAAGTCTTCTGATTCGTTCATCCTATGATATCTTGCCATCACCTACAAATCTTGTAAATGAAATATGCAAATGCGGAGAAGTCGGAACACTGAAACATATTCTTTCCAACAGTTCCCTGGCATTGAATAGATATACATGGAGACACAACCTGGTCCTTAAGGTTATCTTTAATGCTATAAAGAACCAAATTGCTCTCATCAGCAGTGGAAAGAAAAAAAAAACATTGAAAGAACCAGCCAGAGATTTCAATACCTTCGTGCGCTCAAGTCAACAGATCTGTTTCAAGAAGTAACTTTCTGTGAGCGATGAAAAGTGGAACAGCTATTGGGAGGTGGCTACAGATTTACCAGGGTGCCAAGGATTCTTTCCCATCCCAGTTACGAAAAAAACAAACGGATATTATAATGTGGTGTGAAAGAAAGAAAGTCGAGTTAACAGTCTCTCATGAAGATAACATGGACGCCGCTCGGGCTCGAAAGATTGACTGTTATGTAAACCTTCTGGAGGAATATGGAAACGCAGGCTGGAAAGCGGAGCATTTTCCAATCGAAGTCAGATTTGGAGGATTCGTTGGACACAGTGTGAGGTAGCTTGTTATCGTTAGGCCTAATTCAAGGTAAAGCAAATACCACTTTGAACGATATTCAAACTACAGTGATCAAAAACACAGCTACACCAGTGCTGAAATCCAGAATGATATTTTAAAAACAATGAACTATATGGTTTTGAAAGGCATAACAAAGAAAATTAACTAAGAATTTAAGCGGTTTGGAATAATTATTGATGGTACATAAGATATTCAGGATAAGGAGAAGGAGGTCATTTGTGTTCGTCATGTGACTGATTATTTTGAAATTAAAGATGTTTTAGGAATCTACAATGTATTGGGTTGGCAACTAAGTTACCACGGCTTTTTTAAATTTTGGAATTTATTGCGTTTTTAAATTTGGGAATCCATTTTTTTCCAAGAATTCTATTTTTGAATAATTTTGGAATCTATTTCGTTTTTTTCTACTTAATTTTAGTTAATTTTTTTTTATTTTCAGATCATAAAAATGGAATGTCAAGTTAAGAAAAACGAGCATTTTCGACACCTCCGTTTTGCTTTTAATCAAGGTTCTAAGGCCATAAAAGCTATTTACAACATTTTTGCTG
Source organism: Octopus bimaculoides (assembly GCF_046866305.1). Taxonomy (NCBI): domain Eukaryota; kingdom Metazoa; phylum Mollusca; class Cephalopoda; order Octopoda; family Octopodidae; genus Octopus; species Octopus bimaculoides. The sequence continues at coordinate 76,525,423 of NC_142936.1, read as the reverse complement.
TGTATGGGGAGGGTGCCATAGCTGAAAGAACCACTCGTGATTGGTATGTCAAGTTCAAAAATGGAAAATTTGACCTCAAAGACGCAGCTTGTTCTGGCCGTCCAGTTGAGTTCGATGAAAAGCGATTAAACCAACATTTGCACGAAAATTCTCGTCAAACGACAAGGGAACTGGCAGAGAAAATGGAATGCTACCACACTGCTGTAGAGAAGCATCTTCACTCGATGGGAATGGTTCAGAAGTATGGAGCATGGGTTCCCCATGCTTTAAGTGACAACAACAAAAATCAACGAGCCACAATCTCCGCTGGTTTGCTTGCTCGTCACCGCTCAACTCATGGACACAAGCAACGATTTCTTTACCGAATCGTTACTGGCGACAAAAAATGGTGCTTGTACATCAATATGAAGCAGCGTAAGGAATGGCTTAGCCTCGGTAAACAAGCGACACCGCGCGTGAAACAAGATCTTCATCCGCGTAAAACGATGTTGTGCGTATGGTGGGACTGGGAAGGGATTATCCATTACGAATTGCTTGAACGGAACCAAACAGATGGAACGACTCAACACGGCTATTCTAGAGAAAAGACCTAATCGGCAGGATGGAGTTCTGCACGACAACGCCCGCCCTCATATCGCCAATATGACCAAGGAAGCCATTCAAACGCATGGCTGGGAAGTGCTGCCACACCCGCCGTACTCTCCAGATTTGGCATCAACGGATTTCCATCTTTTTCGATCTCTTTCAAATGTCATGTGTATGTGTATTTATCGCATGAGTATTTATCACAACATGATGAAAACGAAGTATCGTCATCTCGCTCCTTAAAACCTGTGTGCCCTACTCGATGGCTAACACGACTTTCTGCAGTCGCAGCCCTTCTTGATGTCCTCATTTCTTTACAAGAGGCAACAAATGAGTTTGGCATCAACATTACATCCAGAGCTAATGGTATTCTTACGCGTCTCTCAACGGACCAAAGTTTTCTTGGATTGCATGTTGTAGTTCCATTACTTCTCCTTGAAGAACTGACCAAATCTTTTTAAGGTACCACCGTCAATCTAGGTGGCATGTTGCATAGTGTCAAACTGGTGAAGGAGGAGCTAAAGAATCCACGCAGCGAAGAAAAATGTCAGGAGCTGTTCAATACAGCAAAAAAAAAAAAAAAGATTTATCAACTCGGTATTTCTCCTTTGGAGCTACCCAGGCAAGGAAAAGTTCCTAAAAGATACTAGGAACTATCAACACTGCACTGTTTCGGATCATTACAGAGTATAGTATTTGCAGGTAATGGATACTGCAACAACAAATTTGAAAGATTAATTTTTTTTCCAGGATTTAGCAGATTATGAAAAACTGAGCAATATTTTACTCAATGGAAATTTTTGTGCTGAAGTGATCATGCAGTATTCAGAGTTTGATGAATTTTCTTTAAGGAACGGAATACTTTTTTTTTATAGAAATCATCATAGTGGATCATCTCTCGAGGATCATCGTAGAATATTCGGTGAAATGCTACCAGAAGTCGGTCGCATGTTTCTAAATGTTGAGCGATTGCTCAAGCTACTTTTAGTGTTTCCAACCAGTTCTTGTGAAGCTAAAAGATCTTTTAGCGTTCTGCGGAGACTCAAAACTTGGCCGCGATCAACTATGACGCAGCAAAGGTTGAACATCATATTCTAATATGCCACGTTCATAGAGTTGTTTTGAAAAAGATTAGTTGTGAAGAAGTTGCTAAATTATCTATTGACAGCAATGATGCGAGATATAATACATTTGGAAAGTTCTAAAAGAAAATAAATTTACTTAAATTTTTTTATTTAAATGTTATGTTTTAGTTTTTGTTTATTTAATATAATAAATTCTTTTTAAGCTTATCCTTTTTATATCTGAGCTTCATTTGAAAATATAAAATTTAATTAGCGTAAAATTTTACTTATGTGATAAGGTCCGGGAAAGGTACCATAAGCAATACTAACATGCTCCTATATATATATATATATATATATATATATATATATATATATATATATATATATATATATATATATATATATATATATATATATATATATTTCGGGATGTTTTTGTCAAATAAACACGTGCACAATATATTCGTTCTCTACTCGTTTATTACTGTTCTTATTCTAACTAGTGTCCATTGTCCGGAAATCCTTGTGATACATCTGTGACCTCTTCAGCGACACTTTCCGTCTTCTTGTGTGCTCTTGCTCCGCTTAGTCCATTCTGTTCTTCTATGATGTGTATCCTTATATGCGTATATCTTTGCGTCTGTATTTGTGTGTGCGTGTGTGTGCGTGTGTGTGTCATTGTTCTTGGTGGCACTATGACCCTCCCCTCATCCCCGTTCCCTCCCCCATTGTCGCTGCTGTTGCCCTTGAACCCTACTTTTGGAACTGTTCCTGTATCTCTCTGTGTTTGTGCGTTCGCTCACGCTGCTGCCATCGTGGTAGTTGTTGTTGCCGTTGTTCGTACCGTTGTTGCTGCTGTTGTTACCGCTGCTTCTGTTGTTGTTGGTCGCGTTGCTGATATTGTTTCGGCCGTCTGTGAAGTTACTGAATGTGTGTTTGTGTATGTATATGTGTTCGCTTCCTATATCTCTATTTCTTATATTTATCATGGATATGTGCATATTTGTCTCTTGCGTGTGTATTACACTGTATCTGCTTATTTCTCCCCTCTGTCTTTAGTCGTCATGTTGTGTGGTGTAGTGGTGGGTGTTATTGCTTCATTCGTGTTTTCTGTTGAGGCTCGGTCTGTCTGTTGCTGTGTGTGTAACCTCTGTGATCTGTCCAAGTGTTTAAGTGATATGGAATTGTAAGATCCAAAGATCTAGGTGTGGGAAATTAATAAGCTTCGTTAAGTCCGTAGTAGGCATAAAAACAAATTTCCAGAACAATAATAGTTTCTTTCTGTAGATGAAAAAATTTATTTTATAGGATATGATTAGTATCTAGGGTTGTTATGAGTGCGAATAACAATCCAAATTGAGAGAATAGAGCTGGTAAATTTCAGGCTACATATGTCTCCTAGGTAGCAGAACTTCGGAAGTAAAAATTACTCAACGAAAGCTACTCCACCAGCTACTCACAAGGCCGAAGATACCTTAGTTAAATGAAGGTTCATTGTCGTCAAAGGATCAGTACTTGCACCTTGAGCAAGTGTCTTCTACTATAGCCTCGAGCGACCGAAGGTTTGTGAGTGGATTTGTTAGATGGAAACTGAAAGAAGCCCGTCGTATATATATATATATATATACAGTGATGGACTGGGTCTAAAAATACTGGTTGCCAGAAGACTAAGGGGGTCCACCTGCAACTACAATGCTATCTTATTTACATTATTTACATTCGACGGATAGTTGTCCTCATCTTGTTTGTTGTTAACACAACGTTTCAGCTGATGTACCATCCAGCCTTCTTCAGGTGTCTTGGGGAAATTTCGAACCTGGGTTCTCATTCCTAAGGTATT